>NC_135232.1:1119490189-1119793220 GCF_051348905.1 Ranitomeya variabilis | reverse complement strand
CACCTTGTATTTGACAAAGCAAATGTCATCTGCAACTGTGTCAAAAAAGGACCAGGCACTGCAAGTCTTGGGAGCGCCCGTTTTGGCTTTTGGAAGAGGCATGCTCCTAACGGGTGCTGAAGTGGAGGCTACAGGAACCACAGTCTTCCCCCTCCCTCTCCCTCTTTAACCCATTCGGAGAATCTCTTCCTCAGAGCTGCTCCCACCACCTTCCTGTACCTCACGCCACGATGGGTCAAGGACCTCATCATGTACACTACCCTCTGCCACCAACTGCTCCTCCTGGGTAGTCTCAGCAGCACAGTATGCACCAAAAAGTGGCACCTGAGTCTCATCATCAGATACGTACTGCGGTGTGGTGACTGGAGGCACTGGCCCACCCGCCTCTTCAGAGTCAGAGAGACAAAGCTGTTGGGCATCACTGCACACTGCCTCTTCTTTCATTTCTCCAATGCTGCTTGGCTGGCCACCAGTTTCCAAGCCAAGAGATACAGAGAACAGAAGTAGAGATGGCTCCTGTCCTGGGCTCTCTGACCGCCTGGGCAATTTGGCAGGTGGTGAAGAGACAGATGGGTGCTCTCCAGTGCTCTGTGCCTGAGAGGATGTGGCACTAATTGAAGTCGATGCGTTAGCTGCCATCCATCTGACAACGGCTTCAATTTGTTCTTCACGCAGCAGCAGTGTACGGCGATCTCCTACAAAGCTGCGCATGAAGGACTGTTCCCTGCTGAAACTGGATGATGATGAGTCACTGGTGCCCGCAGCAGGCACAGAATCCCCACGTCCTCTCCCTGCTCTGCGCCCAAGCCCACGTGCCTTACTCCCTGCCCTCTTCATCTTGGTTGACTGATAAAGATAAGCAGAAAAGTACTAAGGGCTTAGTGTGCTTATTCCTGAACAGCACCTAACAGGTATAAGAAACACTAATTTTCTAAAGTGTGGACTAGACTTTAATATGAGCTAATGTAGCCTACACAACTGTAAAGTGGTGTGTTTGGTGAACTTTATTATTTTTTTATTTTTTTTTTGCAGAAATGACTACAGAGCGATGTGCACTCACGCAGAGACTGCGCAGACAGCCGTAAACGGCTCTGCAAGGCCAAAAAAAGCTCCTCAATGTAATCCTATGTAGTGTTTTTCCACAATTTAGCTAAATACAAGTGGAAAGCCACTAATAGGAAATATTTGAAAAAAAGTGCAGCAGGCTGCACTAATAGCAAAAAAGGACAATGGATTTAACGGTATGAGGCAGTGACGCACCCTGAGCTTACTGCAACCCTGCAACCGGCTGTGGCTGCGGACAGACTACAGAGCGATGTGCACTCACACGGAGACCGTGCAGACAGCCGTAAACGGCGCTGCAAGGCCAAAAAAAGCTCCTCTATGTAATCCTATGTAGTGTTTTTCCACAATTTAGCTGGATACGAGTGGAAAGCCAGTAATAGGAAATATTGGAAAAAAGTACAGCAGGCTCCACTAATAGCAAAAAAGGACAATGGATAGAATGGTATGAGGCAGTGACGCACCCTGAGCCGAATACAACCGGCTGTGGCTGCACACAGACTACACGGCGATGTGCACTCACACAGAGACCTTGCAGACAGTTGTGAACAGCGCTGCAAGGCAAAAGCAAGGTTCTCACACAGCGGTTGCTAAATTAGCCTGGGTAAAGCACAATGAAGCAAATCACTATCTCTAAACTGGCCCTCAGTCAGAACACAGCGTCCTGTCACTAACTGAATTCACAGCAGAGTGAACCCTAAATGGCGGCAGCGACTTTTATACTGCATCATGACATCATTTCAGCAGCCAATCACAGCCATGCCAGGAGTTACATGCCCACCATGCAGAACAGGATGTGCCCACACTTCTAATCAGTCCTCATTGGCTGAATTCGGGCAGTTTGAATTCTGGGAACTTCCGATTCCGGTATCCGATATACGGAAAATATCGGAACTCAGTATCGGAATTCCGATACTGCAAATATCGGCAGATACCCGATACTTGCGGTATCGGAATGCTCAACACTATTAAAAATGTATTATATTTTGATTTAAACTATTAAAGCATTTTATGGTAGGTGCAAATGTGAAAAAAAGCTAATTACAAGTACACTAGGTAGACAATACACGAAATCACAATGATATATATGATGCAATTATTATTATTAACCCCTTTCTGACCTCGGACGGGATAGTACGTCCGAGGTCAGATCCCCTGCTTTGATGCAGGGCTCCGCGGTGAGCCTGCATCAAAGCCGGGACATGTGAGCTGTTTTGAACAGCTGACATGTGCCCCCAATAGCGGCGGGTGAAATCGCGATTCACCCGCCGCTATTAACTAGTTAAATGCCACTGTCAAATGCAGACAGAGGCATTTAACTACCGCTTCCGGCCGGGCGGCCGGAAATGAGCACATCGCCGACCCCCGTCACATGATAGGAGGTAGGCGATACTTAGAACAGAACAAGAGAAGAAAAAAAAAGGACCATAAACAGTTAAGTCCATATATATTTGGACAGAGACAACATTTTTCTAATTTTAATTAAGGATAATCACCGCACTAATTAAAGCAGAACTAACAGGGATTGAACTAATAAACGTGGTATATATGGCTAATGTGTTGGTGTTGTACTCACTTCATTGGTATTCGTGTTGTGCGTTGCTAGGAATCAATGCAGGGAGTCTGTTTGTGGTAAACGTGATACCTTTTGACTATTGCTCCTTTGACCACAAAGATTCCCACTAATTAAATAAATTTAAATTCACATTAGTTGTGTTGTGGAACAGTGATTACAACCCGCTTCAATAATAACTATTTGGTATACTCACTATGAGTTTTGTGGTTATTTAGGTTATATAAATGACCTGTTGGTGTTCCAATATGCAGGTGATTTGTTGTGCCAACCAGGATCGATCAGCTGTTAAAGAGCATAGAGTGTGTCTTGTAAATCTACTTGCAGGAAGATATTTGCCTACTATAATGGATTAACAACGATGTTATGTTAGGATAAGCAAATAGATGTAACCTGTTAATGCTCTCAGGCTGATAGTACTCAGTGCTTTAATCGTTGGTGATACAGAGGATGAGGATCCTATTCTGTATGTTTGTGCAGATACTCAGGCTTTTACTGTGCAGCGTCGGCTGCAGACAGATGGCCGCAGGGTTATGGAGCACCCGATACCTCGCGTGCCCCCGGCTGGAGACAGCGCTGAGGTTCGCGGCAAAAAAAGAGGGGCGGAGCCTAGGTGATGTCACCGAACTAGAGGGGACGGGTGAGCGGGAGGATCAGCTACCAATGCATTTCAAGGGACGCTATCCCTCTTCATCAGGGTTGTTACAACCTGCGCCTTCTCCCGTCCTTGCATACAGATATGCCTGCCCCCTGTCTGCAGCTGTAATGGAACCTGGTTAATTGCACAGACGCCCGCAAGTTAATTGGGGCTTGTTGGAACCATTTGATGTGTGATGGTTTGCAAAGGATGATTAATTCTTTTCTTAGTCTGACAAGCCCGTGCCATATTTGGTCCTGATTGCAGTTCAGTTTAAGTGTGTGTGTTTGGAGGAATAAAAAAAGGGCATAATTAAAACTGAGGTTTGGTTACTCAAAAAACTAAAACGCTTTAAAATTAAACTTTTATTTCCACATAAGATGGAAACCGCCTGTATTGGCATAATTTTTATTATTATTTTATTATTATAATAATATAATAATATTTTTTTAACCTGGTTTGTGTTGTGTATGCGTTTTCGCAGCGGAAAACCGCTGCGAAGACGCATACACAACAGGTGCACATAGGCTCGACGGGTCTGTCAGAAAGACGGGCCCAGTGTACACGTTTTCCACAATCTACACAGGATCCATAATTTCAAATTCTTGACGGATCCTGTACAGATTTGGAAGACGGAAGTGTGAAAGAAGCCTAACAGGTTACACACAGAACCTGTTTTAACCACCAGCAGCTCCTTTTTTTTAATTTTCAAACTTTCTTTCAAACCATGATGTGGAGCGCCAGTGTACCATTCTTCTACATACAGCTACTTGTTTCTGTGTTACATCACTCAGCCAGCTCCACCATGGCCATAGATGCCCTCAAACGAGATAGAGATTTTCGGTGCAACTATATTCAAAAGCAATTTTCTCAAGATAATAGACATTCTAGCAGAGATCATGAGCAAGTAAAAAATTTATGTTGATCATTAGAAAAGCAATTAATACTTGAAATGAGGGATATATAGGAGATAGCATCGTTACAAAAATACACCCAGACAGGTACCGTTCCAAAAGGATTAAGAATATATAAGACACTTGCAGGCAATTTTGGTGATCCCATTATACAGACAGAATGGGATAAACTTTTCTCAAACCTGTTTTAACCACCAGCAGCTCCTTTTTTTTTTCAAACCCTAGCATGGAGCGCCAGTGTACAATCCTTCTATATACAACTACATTTTTCTAATTTTGGTTATAGACATTACCACAATGAATTTTAAACAGAACAATTCAGATGCAGTTGAAGTTCAGACTTTCAGCTTTCATTTGAGGGTATCCACATTAAAATTGGATGAAGGGTTTAGGAGTTTCAGCTCCTTAACATGTGCCACCCTGTTTTTAAAAGATAAAAAGTAATTGGACAGATTCAATAATTGTAAATAAAATGTTCATTTCTAGTACTTGGCTGAAAACCCTTTGTTGGCAATGACTGCCTGAAGTCTTGAACTCATGGACATCACCAGACGCTGTGTTTCCTCCTTTTTGATGCTCTGCCAGGCCTTCACTATCGTGGTTTTCAGTTGCTGTTTGTTCGTGGGCCTTTCTGTCTGAAGTTTAGTCTTTAACAAGTGAAATGCTGCTCAATTGGGTTGAGATCAGGTGACTGACTTGGCCATTCAAGAATATTCCACTTCTTTGCTTTAATAGACTCCTGGGTTGCTTTGGCTTTGTTTTGGGTCATTGTCCATCTGTAGTATGAAACGACGACCAATCAGTTTGGCTGCATTTGGCTGGATCTGAGCACACAGTATGGCGGCTCTGAATACCTCAGAATTAATTTGGCTGCTTCTGTCCTGTGTCACATCATCAATAAACACTAGTGACCCAGTGCCACTGGCAGCCATGCATGCCCAAGCCATCACACTGCTTCCGCTGTGTTTTACAGATGATGTGGTATGCTTTGGATCATGAGCTGTACCACGCCTTCGCCATACTTTTCTCTTTCCAGCATTCTGGTAGAGGTTGATCTTGGTTTCATCTGTCCAAAGAATGTTCTTCCAGAACTGTGCTGACTTTTTTGATGTTTTTTAGCCAAGTCCAGTCTAGCCTTTTTATTCTTGACACTTATGAGTGGCTTGCACCGTGCAGTGAACCCTCTGTATTTACTTTCATGCAGTCTTCTCTTTATGGTAGATTTGGATATTGATGCGCCGACCTCCTGGAGAGTGTTGTTCACTTGGTTGGCTGTTGTGAAGGGGTTTCTCTTCACCATGGAGATTATTCTGCAATCACCCACCACTGTTGTCTTCTGTGGGCACCCAGGTCTTTTTGCATTGATGAGTTCACCAGTGCTTTCTTTCTTTCTCAGGATGTACCAAACTGTAGATTTTGTCACTCCTAATATTGTAGCAATTTCTCGGATTGCTTTTTTACTGTTTTCGAAGCTTAAGGATGGCTTGTTTCACCTGCATGGAGAGCTCCTTTGACCACATGTTTACTTCACAGCAAAACCTTCCAAATGCAAGCACCACACCTCAAATCAACTCCAGGCCTTTTATCTGCTTAATTGAGAATGACCTAACGAAGGGATTGCCCACACCTGTCCATGAAATAGCCTTGGAGTCAATTGTCCAATTACTTTTGGTCCCTTTAAAAACAGGGTGGCACATGTTAAGGAGCTGAAACTCCTAAACCCTTCATCCAATTTTAATGTGGATACCCTCAAATGAAAGCTGAAAGTCTGAACTTCAACTGCATCTGAATTGTTTTGTTTAAAATTCATTGTGGTAATGTCTATAACCAAAATGAGAAAAATGTTGTCTCTGTCCAAATATATAAGGACGTAACTGTATATATCCATATGAACACCATTGCGTGACTCAGTAATGAAACATTACCTCATTTAGTTTATTTAAGCCATTAGGAGATCTAATACCCAAATAATAAATCCAGAAAGCTTTACTAGTTAGAAGCTGTGGCTGTATATCTCCTCCCGAGGTAAGGAATGAATTACTTCTATGCCATAGGCACAAAGAGAAACTATACTCCTCGAATGGCTGTCTATGAAATGTTTTGCTACTGAATATAAATTTCTAATATCACTAGATAGTTCCAAAATATCACGTAAATGCTCAGAAATGCAGTGTTTCAGTTTGTGAGTCGTGCAGCCTATGTATGATTTTGAACAAGACAAACAATCAATTTAATAAACCACGTTAGTGGAATTACAATTAATGAAATTTTTTATGAAAAACTTTCTAGTATTATTATAGCCGGTAAATGTTTTGACATTGGTAGTATGTCTACACGTGGTACAACCAGATCTTCCACATTTGAAAAAAACGGTATATGTGAGCCATGTTCCATTTTTCTTCTCAGATGTATAAAGACTGGGAGATATCATATTGCCAATAGTAGGCGCCCTCCTGGCAACTATATTGCATCCAGACTGTAATATTTTGCCTAGAGTATCATCTTCTCCAAGAATGGGCAAATATTTGGTGACAATTTGTTTAATTTCACGAAATTGGAGACTATACTGAAGGCACACAAAAGGTTTTTGTTGAAAATTAGTGTTTTTTTTGTTTTTTACGAGAAGAATCAAGTAAATCAATCTTTTTTTTTTTTAGAAACATAATTGTGTTCCCTAGTCAATGTTCAATCTGGATAATTACATTTTTTTCAATTTCTGAGAGCAATGAGCAAATTCAGCTGCCAAATTATGAACATTATTACAGTTCCGCTTAATGCGAACAAATTCTCCAACCGGTATGGATTTAACAGTATGTCTAGGGTGACTGCTCGATGCATGTAATATTGTATTCCAAGCAAATGGTTTGGAAAACGTCTTAGTTGAAATTATTTCACCAGATTTACCCTGCAAACTAAGGTCCAAGAAAGAAATACTTAAAGGATCACTAACAAAGGTAAATTTAAGATTAAATTAATTGGTATTAATATACCGGACAAAATCAGGTATGGTAGATACATCGCCCTGCCATATAATGAGCGTATCGTCGATGTATCTACCATGCCACACAATCTGCGAGCTGTAAATATTCAGATCTGAATACCAATAATTATATTCCCAGAAACACATTACAAGATTTGCCAGAGATGGCGAGAATTTGGCACCCATGGCCAATCCAGACAGTTGTAAAAAAAATTGTGCGTCAAAAGAAAAAAAATTGTGAGTCAATAAATAAAATGTGACCTGAAAAATATAGTTGATCAAATCTTGAGAATACCTACTGAATTTCACCAAATTAAATTTTAACGTCCCCATAGCTACAGAATGAGGGATGCAAGTATACAGTGATATCACATCACAACTAGGCCAAGAAAACTGAGATGACCATATTTTAGTTGAAAAAGCCTCTAATATGTCTCTGGAATCCTGTATTTACCCAGGAGTCCTGTGCACCAGTGGTTGCAGGAGTGAATCAAGCCACTCACACATATGCTCATTAATTCAGCCGATACCCGAAACAATCGGTCTCATAGGAGGGAAGGCATCCTGCTTATGGATCTTGGGTAAACCATGCATAATTTGCAAAACAAAATGCTTAACCTCCAAAAAGTCCGCTTGATTTTTAGTCAATACATTTAAGGAAAGACCATCCGGAATCAATTTGTTCATCTCAAGCTGAAAGGCCTGTGTAGGATTGAATGATCATTTTTCATAAGTCCCCCGATCAGATAATAATTCAAAAATCTCATTCCTGTAATCAAGAGAATTCATGATTACAACTACTCTGCCTTTATCCGACATTTTGATGATTATATCAGACATATTTTTTATTTCCTTCAAGGCGGCACGTTCCTTATGCGAAAGATTAGATTTGGACAGGTGAGTGATCTCAGTATCCTTCAAAATTTTCACATCCCTTTCCACCAGTTCTTGGAATTTGTCCATACAATTAGATCTTGAATGCAAAGGATTAAAAAAAGGGTTCTTTACTTTTAAAGTCCGCGATTGATTAACCCCTTCACCCCCAAGGGTGGTTTGCACGTTAATGACCGGGCCAATTTTTACAATTCTGACCACTGTCCCTTTAGGAGGTTATAACTCTGGAACGCTTCAACGGATCTTGGCGATTCTGACATTGTTTTCTTGTGACATATTGTACTTCATGATAGTGGTAAAATTTCTTCGATATAACTTGCGTTTATTTGTGAAAAAAACGGAAATTTGGCGAAAATTTTGAAAATTTTGCAATTTTCCAACTTTGAATTTTTATGCCCTTAAATCACAGACATATGTCACGCAAAATACTTAATAAGTAACATTTCCCACATGTCTACTTTACATCAGCACAATTTTGGAACCAAAATTTTTTTTTGTTAGGGAGTTATAAGGGTTAAAAGTTGACCAGAAATTTCTCATTTTTACAACACCATTTTTTTTTAGGGACCACATCTCATTTGAAGTCATTTTGAGGGGTCTGTATGATAGAAAATACCCAAGTGTGACACCATTCTAAAAACTGCACCCCTCAAGGTGCTCAAAACCACACTCAAGAAGTTTATTAACCCTTCAGGTGTTTCACAGGAATTTTTGGAATGTTTAAATAAAAATGAACATTTAATTTTTTTTCACACAAAATTTATTTCAGCTCCAATTTGTTTTATTTTACCAAGGGTAACAGGAGAAAATAGACTGCAAAAGTTGTTGTACAATTTGTCCTGAGTACGCTGATACCCCATATGTGGGTGTAAACCATTGTTTGGGCGCATGGCAGAGCTTGGAAGGGAAGGAGCGCCATTTGACTTTTCAATGCAAAATTGACTGGAATTGAGATGGGACGCCATGTTGCGTTTGGAGAGCCCCTGATGTGCCTAAACATTGAAACCCCCTACAAGTGACACCATTTTGGAAAGTAGACCCCCTAAGGAACTTATCTAGATGTGTGGTGAGCACTTTGACCCACCAAGTGCTTCACAGAAGTTTATAATGCAGAGCCGTAAAAATAAAAAATCACATTTTTTCACAAAAATGATCTTTTCGCCCCCAATTTTTTATTTTCCCAAGGGTAAGAGAAGAAATTGGTCCCCAAAAAATGTTGTGCAATTTGTCCTGAGTACGCAGATACCCCATATGTTGGGGTAAACCACTGTTTGGGCGCATGGCAGAGCTTGGAAGGGAAGGAGCGCCATTTGACTTTTCAATGCAAAATTGACTGGAATTGAGATGGGACGCCATGTTGCGTTTGGAGAGCCCCTGATGTGCCTAAACATTGAAACCCCCTACAAGTGACACCATTTTGGAAAGTAGACCCCCTAAGGAACTTATCTAGATGTGTGGTGAGCACTTTGACCCACCAAGTGCTTCACAGAAGTTTATAATGCAGAGCCGTAAAAATAAAAAATCACATTTTTTCACAAAAATGATCTTTTCGCCCCCAATTTTTTATTTTCCCAAGGGTAAGAGAAGAAATTGGTCCCCAAAAAATGTTGTGCAATTTGTCCTGAGTACGCAGATACCCCATATGTTGGGGTAAACCACTGTTTGGGCGCATGGCAGAGCTCGGAAGTGAAGGAGCGCTATTTGACTTTTCAATGCAAAATTGACTGGAATTGAGATGGGACGCCATGTTGCGTTTGGAGAGCCCCTGATGTGCCTAAACATTGAAACCTCCTACAAGTGACACCATTTTGGAAAGTAGACCCCCTAAGGAACTTATCTAGATGTGTGGTGAGCACTTTGACCCACCAAGTGCTTCACAGAAGTTTATAATGCAGAGCCGTAAAAATAAAAAATCATATTTTTTCACAAAAATGATCTTTTCGCCCCCAATTTTTTATTTTCCCAAGGGTAAGAGAAGAAATTCGTCCCCAAAAAACGTTGTGCAATTTGTCCTGAGTACGCAGATACCCCATATGTTGGGGTAAACCACTGTTTGGGCGCATGGCAGAGCTTGGAAGGGAAGGAGCGCCATTTGACTTTTCAATGCAAAATTGACTGGAATTGAGATGGGACGCCATGTTGCGTTTGGAGAGCCCCTGATGTGCCTAAACATTGAAACCCCCCACAAATGACACCATTTTGGAAATTAGACCCCCTAAGGAACTTATCTAGATGTGTTTTGAGAGCTTTGCACCCCCAAGTGTTTCACTACAGATTATAACGCAGAGCCGTGAAAATAAAAATTCTTTTTTTTTTTTCACAAAAATGATTTTTTAGCCCCCAGCTTTTGTATTTTTACAAGAGTAACAGAATAAACTGGACCCCAAAAGTTGTTGTCCAATTTGTCCTGAGTACGCTGATACCCCATATATGGAGGGTAACCACTGTTTGGGCGCATGACAGAGCTCGGAAGGGAAGGAGTGCCATTTGGAATGCAGACTTAAATGGATTGGTCTGCAGGCGTCACGTTGCATTTGCAGAGCCCCTGATGTACCCAAACAGTACAAACCCCCCACAAGTGACCCCATATTGGAAACTAGACCTCCCAAGGAACTTATCTAGATGTGTTGTGAGAACTTTGAACCCCCAAGTGTTTCACTACAGTTTGTAACGCAAAGCCGTGAAAATAAAAATTCTTTTTTTTTTCACAAAAATGATTTTTTAGCCCCCAGCTTTGTATTTTTACAAGGGTAACAGAATAAATTGGACCCTAAAAGTTGTTTTCCAATTTGTCCTGAGTACGCTGATACCCCCTATGTGGGGGGTAACCACTGTTTGGGCACATGACAGAGCTCGGAAGGGAAGGAGCGCCATTTGGAATGCAGACTTAAATGGATTGGTCTGCAGGCGTCACGTTGCATTTGCAGAGCCCCTGATGTACCCAAACAGTACAAACCCCCCACAAGTGACCCCATATTGGAAACTAGACCTCCCAAGGAACTTATCTAGATGTGTTGTGAGAACTTTGAACCCCCAAGTGTTTCACTACAGTTTGTAACGCAAAGCCGTGAAAATAAAAATTCTTTTTTTTTTCACAAAAATGATTTTTTAGCCCCCAGCTTTGTATTTTTACAAGGGTAACAGAATAAATTGGACCCTAAAAGTTGTTTTCCAATTTGTCCTGAGTACGCTGATACCCCCTATGTGGGGGGTAACCACTGTTTGGGCACATGACAGAGCTCGGAAGGGAAGGAGCGCCATTTGGAATGCAGACTTAAATGGATTGGTCTGCAGGCGTCACGTTGCATTTGCAGAGCCCCTGATGTACCCAAACAGTACAAACCCCCCACAAGTGACCCCATATTGGAAACTAGACCTCCCAAGGAACTTATCTAGATGTGTTGTGAGAACTTTGAACCCCCAAGTGTTTCACTACAGTTTGTAACGCAAAGCCGTGAAAATAAAAATTCTTTTTTTTTTTCACAAAAATGATTTTTTAGCCCCCAGCTTTGTATTTTTACAAGGGTAACAGAATAAATTGGACCCTACAAGTTGTTGTCCAATTTGTCCTGAGTACGCTGATACCCCCTATGTGGGGGGTAACCACTGTTTGGGCACATGACAGAGCTCGGAAGGGAAGGAGCGCCATTTGGAATGCAGACTTAAATGGATTGGTCTGCAGGCGTCACGTTGCATTTGCAGAGCCCCTGATGTACCCAAACAGTACAAACCCCCCACAAGTGACCCCATATTGGAAACTAGACCTCCCAAGGAACTTATCTAGATGTGTTGTGAGAACTTTGAACCCCCAAGTGTTTCACTACAGTTTACAACGCAGAGCCGTGAAAATAAAACATATTTTTTTCCCACAAAAATGATTTTTAGCCCCCCAAATTTTTATTTTCCCAAGGATAACAAGAGAACTTGGACCCCAGAAGTTGTTGTTCAATTTGTCCCGAGTACGCTGATAACCCATATGTTGGGATAAACCCCTTTTTGGACGCACGGGAGAGCTCGGAAGGGAAGGAGCACTGTTTTACTTTTTCAACGCAGAATTGGCTGGAATTGAGATCGGACGCCATGTCGCGTTTGGAGAGCCCCTGATGTGCCTGAACAGTGGAAACTCCCCAATTCTACCTGAAACCCTAACCCAAACACACCCCTAACCCTAATCCCAACGGTAACCCTAACCCTACCCCTAACCTCACCTCTAACCGTTTAATGAACATTTTCTGACAGTCATAAGTGCCACGTATTTAAGTGCCACGTATTTAAGTGCCACATATTTAAGTGCCACGTATTTAAGTGCCACGTGTTTCAGTGCCACGTGTTTCAGTGCCACGTGTTTCAGTGCCACGATATTTCAGTGCCACGTATTTCAGTGCCACGTACTATAAATACTATAACTATGTGGTTATACGTGGCACTGAAATATCGTGGCACGTAAATACGTGGCACTTAAGTACGTGGCACTTAAGTACGTGGCACTTAAATACGTGGCACGTAAATACGTGGCACGTAAATACGTGGCACTTAAGTACGTGGCACTTAAGTACGTGGCACTTAAGTACGTGGCACTTAAGTACGTGGCACTTAAGTACGTGGCACTTAAGTACGTGGCACTTAAGTACGTGGCACTTAAGTACGTGGCACTTATATACGTGGCACTTATATACGTGGCACTTATATACGTGGCCACTGAAATATCGTGGCACTTATATACGTATATAAACGTATATTTTAGTGCCACGTATTTCAGGTTAGGGGTAGGGTTAGGGGTAGGGTTTTTTTTTTTTGTTTGTTTTCTTGTGTTTTTCTATAAAAACGCATGCGTCTAAAAACGCATGCGTTTTACCACGTTTACATGCGTTTTTTCACACATGCGGTTTTTTAAAAAACGCATGCAGATAAAAACGCAAGTGTGAAACCAGCCTAAAAGACGCTTTTTATAGCAAAAAAGTTTTTGCGTCTCCACATTTTGAGACCTATAATTTTTCCACATTTTGGTCCACAGAGTCATGTGAGGTCTTGTTTTTTGTGGGACGAGTTGACGTTTTTATTGGTAACATTTTCGGACACGTGACCATTTTTGATCACTTTTTATTCCGATTTTTGTGAGGCAGAATGACCAAAAACCAGCTATTCATGAATTTCTTTTGGGAGAGGCGTTTATACCGTTCCGCGTTTGGTAAAATTGATAAAGCAGTTTTATTCGTCGGGTCAGTACGATTACAGCGATATCTCATTTATATAATTTTTTTATGTTTTGGCGCTTTTATACGATAAAAACTATTTTATAGAAAAAATAATTATTTTGGTATCGCTTTATTCTCAGGACTATAACTTTTTTATTTTTTTGCTGATGATGCTGTATGGCGGCTCGTTTTTTGCGGGACAAGATGACGTTTTCAGCGGTACCATGGTTATTTATATCCGTCTTTTTGATCGCGTGTTATTCCACTTTTTGTTCGGCGGTATGGTAATAAAGCGTTGTTTTTTGCCTCGTTTTTTTTTTTTTTTACTTACGGTGTTTACTGAAGGGGTTAACTAGTGGGGCAGTTTTATAGGTTGGGTCGTTACGGACGCGGCGATACTAAATATGTGTACTTTTATTGTTTTTTTTATTTTATTTAGATAAAGAAATGTATTTATGGGAATAATATTTTTTTTTTTTTTTCATTATTTTGGAATATTTTTTTTTTTTTTTTTTACACATTTGGAAAATTTTTTTTTTAACTTTTTTACTTTGCCCCAGGGGGGGACAATACAGATCGGTGATCTGCCAGTTTGCATAGCACTCTGACAGATCACCGATCTGAGGAAAGTGCAGGCTGCTTCACAGTGCCTGCTCTGAGCAGGCGTCTGTGAAGCCACCTCCCTCCCTGCAGGACCCGGATCCGCGGCCATCTTGGATCCGGGTCTGGGAGCTGCAGGGAGGGAGGTAAGACCCTCGCAGCAACGCGATCACATCGCGTTGCTGCGGGGGGCTCAGGGAAGCCCGCAGGGAGCCCCCTCCCTGCGCGATGCTTCCCTGCACCGCCGGCACATCGCGATCATGTTTGATCGCGGTGTGCCGGGGGTTAATGTGCCGGGGGCGGTCCGTGACCGCTCCTGGCACATAGTGCCGGATGTCAGCTGTGATAATCAGCTGACACCCGGCCGCGATCGGCGGCGCTCCCCCCGTGAGCGCCGCTGATCGCGTATGACGTACTATCCCGTCGGCGGTCATACGGGCCCACCCCACCTCGATGGGATAGTACGTCAGATGTCAGGAAGGGGTTAAAAACCCTAGAACGCATACCTGGGGCCTCGCAGGCCTGCCAGGTTACTTGTTTTCTATTTTCTGTAAAAGTACTTTAGTTAGAATTTTGAAAATCTAGGTAATCCTCAGTTATATAGTTGTTAGTAATTTCCAGTTATTCATATATTTTTATGTTACAGACATTTCGGTATAACAACCTTTTTTTGGGACTACCCCATATTCACGCACCTGGGGCCTTTTAAGCCTGTACTAGGTTTACATGTGATACTCAGTCTTTTTGTCTGTATTGTTGCTGGGGAAGAACTTTTATGACTCTGCTATTGCTGGGAAGAGTGTGGATTCTGCATGACAGCGCTGCTATATTTGTCCAGCAAAGAAGGAAAGAAAATCGGAGCGTTTCTGTTCTACTTGCGGACAAAATGTATGCAAGGAACATTCAGCCAAAAAAATAATATGCGAGAATTGTCGGGGGAATATGTAAAGTTACAAATAAATATTCCTGCACCAAGTTTGCTACAACCAAAAAATGTTTTCATAAAAAAATTGCAGAATGCCTATATTTGGCGTGCCCATTTACTTACTTTTTTGTTGTTTTATGCACATAATTATGTTTTGAAATTTACACATCTTAGGCTGTGTTCCCAGTAGCACTGGGGTTCACCAGAAGGGGATCCATAATGGATCTGACCTCCTGGTAACTCCAGCTAAGGCTGCCGGAATGGCGGGATTCCGCCAGCCTTAGCTGGGGTCACCAGGAGGTCAGATCCATTGGCGGACCCCAGCGCTAAACGATTTACCAACGATCACGACCAGCGATACGACCTGGCCGTGATCGTTGGTAAATCGTTGTGTTGTCGCTGGGGAGCTGTCACACAGACAGCTCTCCAGCGACCAAAGATGCCGAAGTCCCCGGGTAACCAGGGTAAACATCGGGTTACTAAGCGCAGGGCCGCGCTTAGTAACCCGATGTTTACCCTGGTTACCATCGTAAATGTAAAAAAAAAAAAACAGTACATACTCACATTCCGGTGTCCGTCAGGTCCCTCGCCATCCGCTTCCCGCACTGACTGGGTGCCGGCCGGAAAGCAGGGCACAGCACAGCAGTGACATCACTGCTGTGCTCTGCTTTTACTTTACGGCCGGCAGTCAGTCAGTGCGGGAAGCGGACGGCGAGGGACCTGACGGACACCGGAATGTGAGTATGTACTGTTTGGTTTTTTTTACATTTACGATGGTAACCAGTGTAAACATCGGGTTACTAAGCGCAACTCCTGGCCATAACCCTTCCACTTAACCAGGTACTGAAGCTTCCGCCTCGAAAAACGAGAATCCAAAATCTTCTCCACCACATACTCCAACTCCCCCTCAACCAACACCGGAGCAGGAGGATCAACGGAGGGAACCATGGGCGCCACATATCTCCGCAACAAAGATCTATGGAACACATTATGAATGGAAAAAGAAGCTGGAAGGGCCAAACGAAAAGACACAGGATTGATAATTTCAGAAATCTTATAAGGACCAATAAAGCGAGTCTTGAACTTAGGGGACGAAACCTTCATAGGAACATGATGAGAAGACAACCAGACCAAATCCCCAACACGAAGCCGGGGACCAACACACCGACGGCGGTTAGAAAAACGTTAAGCCTTTTCTTGAGACAACGTTAAATTGTCCACCACATGAGTCCACACCAGGACTGTCAGAAGGCTTAACCTGCCCCGAAGAAAAACGAGGATGAAAACCAAAGTTACAAAAAAAAAGGTGAAACCAAGGTAGCCGAACTAGCCCGATTATTAAGGGCAAACTCGGCCAACGGCAAGAAGGTCACCCAATCATCCTGATCAGCAGACACAAAGCATCTCAAATAGGTTTCCAAGGTCTGATTGGTTCGCTCCGTTTGGCCATTTGTCTGAGGATGAAATGTCGAAGAAAAAGACAAATCAATGCCCATTCTAGCACAAAAGGACCGCCAAAACCTAGAAACAAACTGGGAACCTCTGTCAGACACAATATTCTCCGGGATGCCATGCAAACAAACCACATGCTGAAAAAATAATGGAACCAAATCAGAGGAGGAAGGCAACTTAGGCAAAGGTACCAAATGGACCATCTTAGAAAACTGATCACAGACCACCCAGATGACAGACATCTTCTGAGAAACAGGAAGATCAGAAATAAAATCCATGGAAATATGCGTCCAGGGCCTCTCAGGGATAGGCAAAGGAAAGAGCAACCCACTGGCACGGGAACAGCAAGGCTTGGCCCGGGCACAAGTCCCACAGGACTGCACAAAAGAACGCACATCCCGCGACAAGGAAGGCCACCAAAAGGACCTAGCAACCAAATCTCTGGTACCAAAAATCCCAGGATGACCAGCCAATACTGAACAATGAACCTCAGAAATTATCTTGCTAGTCCATCTATCAGGAACAGACAGCTTCCCCACTGGACAACGGTCAGGTTTATCAGCCTGAAACTCCTGAAGCACCCGCCGCAAATCAGGGGAGATGGCAGAAAGAATCACCCCCTCCTTGAGAATACCAGCCGGCTCAAGGACTCCCAGAGAATCAGGCAAAAAACTCCTAGAAAGGGCATCAGCCTTCACATTCTTAGATCCCGGAAGGTACGAGACCACAAAATCAAAACGGGAGAAAAACAGAGACCATCGAGCTTGTCTAGGATTCAACCGCTTGGCAGACTCGAGGTAAATCAGATTCTTATGATCGGTCAAGACCACAACGCGATGCTTGGCTCCCTCAAGCCAATGTCGCCACTCCTCAAATGCCCACTTCATAGCCAACAACTCCCGATTGACGACATCATAATTACGCTCAGCAGGCGAAAACCTTCTGGAGAAGAAAGCACACAGTTTCATCAAAGAGCCATCAGAACTTCTCTGAGACAAAACAGCCCCTGCCCCAATCTCAGAAGCGTCAACCTCAACCTGAAAAGGGAGAGAAACATCTGGCTGACGCAACACAGGGGCAGAAGTAAAACGACGTTTAAGCTCCTGAAAGGCCTCAACAGCCGCAGGGAACCAATTCATTACATCAGCGCCTTTCTTCGTCAAATCGGTCAGAGGCTTAACCACACTGGAAAAATTAGCAATGAAGCGGCGATAAAAATTAGCAAAGCCCAAAAATTTCTGAAGGCTCTTCACAGATGTGGGTTGAGTCCAATCATGAATGGCCTGGACTTTAACAGGGTCCATTTTAATAGCCGAGGGAGAAAAAATGAAGCCCAAAAAATAAATCTTCTGAACTCCAAAGAGGCATTTAGACCCCTTCACAAACAACGCATTAGCACGAAGGACCTGAAATACCATCCTGACCTGCTTCACATGAGACTCCCAATCATCCAAAAAAACCAAAATGTCATCCAAATATACAATCATGAATTTATCCAGATAATTCCGGAAGATATCATGCATAAAGGACTGAAACACAGATGGAGCATTAGAGAGCCCGAATGGTATCACAAGGTATTCAAAATGGCCTTCGGGCGTATTAAATGCTGTTTTCCATTCATCACCCTGTTTAATAGGAACAAGATTATACACCCCTCGAAGGTCAATCTTGGTAAACCAACTAGCCCCTTTAATCCGAGCAAACAAATCAGAAAGCAAAGGTAAAGGGTACTGGAATTTGACTGTGATCTTATTGAGAAGGCGATAATCTATACAGGGCCTCAAGGAGCCATCCTTCTTGGCAACAAAAAAGAACCCCGCTCCCAGCGGTGACGAAGACGGGCGAATATGCCCCTTCTCCAAAGACTCCTTTACATAACTCCGCATAGCGGCATGCTCTGGCACAGACAGATTGAAAAGTCGGCCCTTAGGGAACTTACAGCTAGGAATCAAGTTAATAGCACAATCACAGTCCCTATGCGGAGGTAGGGAACTGGACTTGGGCTCATCAAATATATCCTGGAAATCCGACAAAAACTCAGGAACTTCAGAAGAAGGGGAAGAAGAAATTGACATCAACGGAATATCACTATGTATCCCTTGACAACCCCAACTAGTCACAGACATTGATTTCCAATCCAGCACTGGATTATGTACCTGTAACCATGGAAAACCCAGCACAACAACATCATGCAAATTATGCAACACCAAAAAGCGAATATTTTCCTGATGTGCTGGAGCCATGTACATGGTCAACTGAGTCCAGTACTGAGGTTTATTCTTGGCCAATGGAGTAGCATCAATCCCCCTTAAGGGAATAGGGCTCTGCAAAGGCTCCAAGGAAAAACCACAGCGTTTGGCAAATTCTAAGTCCATTAAGTTCAGGGCAGCGCCAGAATCCACAAATGCCATAACAGAAAAGGACGACAATGAGCAAATCAGGGTAATAGACAAGAGAAATTTAGGCTGTACAGTACTAATGGCAACAGACCAAGCGACCCTCTTAGTATGCTTAGGACAATCAGAAATAGCATGAGTAGAGTCACCACAGTAAAAACACAGCCCTGTTATGGACCTGGTGGTTAGGAACACTTGTAATGACCTGATGGGTAAACCAGAAACATAGGACAAGCTCTGGGGATGTGGGAACTTTACTGACCGCAACCCTGATCCTATCACACACACTAAAGGCAGCCGTGGAGCGTACCTAACTCTGCCTAGACGCCTCTTCACAGCCTGAGAGCTAGCTACCCCTAGAGAGAAACAAAGCCTCACTTGCCTCAGAGAAATTTCCCAAAAGTAAAGAAAGCCCCCCACAAATAATGACGGTGAGTTAAGAGGAAAAATACAAATATAGGAATGAAAACAGGTTTTAGCAAATGAGGCCCACTAATACTAAATAGTATGAAGATAGCAAGGGGACTGTGTGGTCAGTATAAAATGCTACAAAAATATCCACGCAGAGAATACAAAAAGACCCTCAGACCGACTCACGATGTGAGGGGCGCAACTCTGCACCCCAGAGCTTCCAGCTAGCAAGAAAATAGCATATAAGCAAGCTGGACTGAACTAGTCATATACTGAGAAACATTTTCCAAAAAGCAATGAGCAAAATGAACTAGCATGGACTTAGCTTCTCCTGGAGGAGACAGGTCACCAGTGAAGTTCCAGAGGAATCTGAACCAATGCTGAATACATTGACAGCTGGCAACAAGTAAAGACCTAGGTGGAGTTAAATAGGCAGCCAGCATAGCAGAAAACAAGGCAGCTGGGAACCCAGCTAAAGACCAGCAGTATCACTCAAAGCCACCAGAGGGAGCCCACGAACAGAACTCAACAAAGTACCATTCATGACCACAGGAGGGAGCCCGAGAACGGAATTCACAACACAGCCCATTCTGACGTCTGAGTTCCTGCCGTTCAGCTCTAGTCAAAATCCTATCACATTGCATAGGCTCAGGACTCAGCCCAGAAGACACCGCCATATGGTGCACCACCTTGCGCTCGCGCAGGCGCCGATCAATCTGAATGGCCAAAGACATTGATTCGTTCAAACCAGCAGGCGTGGGGAACCCCACCATAACATCTTTAAGGGCCTCAGAAAGACCCTTTCTGAAAATCGCTGCCAGGGCATACTCATTCCATTTTGTGAGCACAGACCACTTTCTAAATTTCTGGCAGTATACTTCTGCAGCTTCCTGACCCTGACACAGAGCCAGCAAGGTTTTTTCTGCCTGATCCACAGAATTAGGTTCATCATACAGCAATCCGAGCGCTTGAAAAAATGCATCTACATTAAGTAATGCAGGATTTCCTGGCTCAAGGGAGAATGCCCAGTCCTGCGGGTCGCCACGCAGCAGAGAAATAACAATCTTCACCTGCTGAATGGGGTCACCAGAGGAATGAGGTCTCAGAGCAAAAAACAATCTGCAGTTATTTTTAAAGTTCAAAAATTTAGATCTATCCCCAGAAAACAAATCAGGAATAGGAATTCTAGGCTCTAAAACCGGAGTCTGGACAACATAATCTTGGATACTCTGTACCTTTGCAGCGAGTTGATCCACACGAGAGAATAGACCCTGAACATCCATGTCAGCACCAGAGTCCTGAACCACCCAGAGATTAAGGGGAAAAAAAAGACAAAACAGGCTGCAGAGAAAAAAAAATGACTCAGAACTTCTTTCTTCCCTCTTTTGAGATGCATTCAACACATTGTGGGCCAGCTGTACTGTTATGACCTGGTGGTTAAGGAGCAACACTGATATGACCTGGTGGTTAAAATGAAACATGGGACAAGCTCTGAGGAGGTGGTAACTTTACTGACCGCAATCCCTAATCCCAAAACCAACACTAGAAATAGCCGTGGGACGTTCCTGTCACTCCCTAGACGCCTTGCCACAGCCTGAGAGCCAACTACCCCCAAAGATGGAAACAGAAAACTATCTCGCCTCAGAGAAATTCCCAAAAGGAAAGATAGCCCCCCACAAATATTGACTGTGAGTAGAGAGGGAAATGACATACACAGAAATGAAAACAGATTTTAGCAAAGGAGGCCAATTCTAATCTAGATAGACAGAAATAGGAAAGGATACTGTGCGGTCAGTATTAAAAACTAAAAATCCACGCAGAGTTTACAAAAATGATCTCCACACAGACTCACGGTGTGGAGGGGCAAATCTGCTTCCCCAGAGCTTCCAGCTAGCCTGAAAATATCATAATGACAAGCTGGACAAAAAGAAACATAACATGAGCTGAGCAATTAAGTCCAAAGCAATGGACAACAAAAGAACTAGCAAGAACTTATCTTTTGCTGAAATGGACAGGCCATCTGAGAAATCCAAGGAGAGATCTGAATCCTACCCTAAAACATTGACAGCTGGCAAGAACTGAAGACCAGAGCCAAGTTAAATAGCAAGGCCAGGAGAGACGATAAGTGAAAGCAGCTGCTACAGCAAAACCCCAGGAGCATCGGTTCCACTCGAAACCACCAGAGGGAGCCCAAGGGCAGAACTCACAAAAGTACCATTCACAACCACAGGAGGGAGCCCAAGAACGGAATTCACAACAGTTATCTATAAAAGTTTGAAGATTACACCTTCCATCCTGCCTGTCACAAAAGATTTACAACAGGATTTGTCACGTTCAGTTTGGCCTGCAGCAGCAGGTTTTTTCCAGGGGCACCACGAGGAGGAATGGACTCACCCCCCCATACACTGCTTAGTCTTCTTCTGCTTATAATTTAGTTAATATCTTTTGCTCTGATTTTTAGTCTTATGCTTAATGTTCTTCTGCTTTTTGTTCTGCAGCTTCTTGTTCTTCTGCTTCTTGGTCTTCAGTCTCTTGTTCTTCTGTGTCTTGGTGGTTGTCTTCTTGTTCTTTGTCCTTTTGGTCATCTTCTTCAGGGTCATCTTCTTGGTCTTCTTCGGGGTGGTCTTCAGGGTCGTCATCTCCAGGGTCGTGGTTTCCGGGGTCGTCATCTCCGGGGTCGTTGTCTTCTTCGGGGTGGTCTTCAGGGTCGTCGTCTTTAGGGTCGTCGTCAGGGAGATCCAGAGTGATTACCAAAAAACATTTCAAACAGCTTGAACTTGGAAATGTAGCAGAAGGTACAAGAAGGCTGAGGAACTGATGAGAACCAGCTGACAGTACTGGAACCCGGATAGGTAGCCGAAGGTACAAGAGCCAATGGAACTACCTAGGACCAGCTGACGGTACTGGAACCCGGTTACTAAGAAGGAGGTACCAGTGCCAGAAAGCATTACCAAGGACCACCAGACGTTGGTGGAACTCGGATACCGAGAAGGAGGCACCTAAGCCAAAGGCTCTGCCTGGAACCAGCTGACGGTACTGGAACCCAGGGGGACCTATTCAAGATTGACTTCCAAAGAACCAGCTAATGGCGCTGGAACTCAGATAGGCAGCAGAAGGTCCACATGAAAAAAAAATTGCAAGGCCACGAGCCGGCCGGAGTTACTGAAAACCCACAGTCCTACAGGGGGAGCTTGTCCTATTGGCACTACGGAACCAGCCTTGATTGCCAGTTCCCGCAGCCCACATAGGAAGCACCTAAACTGCAGACACCATAGAGTCAGCTAACCCGACCCCAACCCGACAGGACAACGTATTGGAGGCAAAGTGACCTTGACACTTCTCGGAATCAGCTGGCGTGCTGGAACCAGGCTTGGCAGGAGGGAGTACCCATGCCAAAGACATTGCCGAGAACCAGCTGACGGTACTGGAACCCGGTTACTAAGCAGGAGGTACCCATGCCAGAAAGCACTACTAAGGACCACCAGACATTGATGGAGCTCGGATACCGAGAAGGAGGCACCTAAGCCAAAGGCTCTGCCTGGAACCAGCTGACGGTACTACTACTAATAATAATAATAATTTTTATTTATATAGCACCAACATATTCCGCAGCACTTTACAATTAAGCGGGGACATGTAAAAACAATAAATTCGGTACGAGTTAAGACAATTTAAACAGTGACATTAGGAGTGAGGTCCCTGCTCGTAAGCTTACAATCTACAAGGAAATGGGGGGACACAATAGGTGAAAAGTGCTTGTTATTTCAGGTCTGGCAATTATAATACATAGGGATTTTCATACAAAGCTGCATGATCCGGTCATCAGCCCATGTGTTTAAGTGCAATAGTCAAGTATCCAGTACAGTTAATTGTGTGCATGGAGGGTGTGGAGACAGATGAATAGGGAGGGAACAGGGCAAAGTTAGTTTACTGAGTAGTTGGTGTGGTAGGCTTGTTTGAAGAGATGGGTTTTTAAAGCTCACTTGAATAGGTCAGAGCTAGGTATCAGTCTGATCGTCTGAGGAAGTGCATTCCAGAGAGCTGGCGCAGCACGAGAGAAGTCTTGTAGACGGAGGTGTGAGGTTCGGATTACGGGGGATGTTAGCCTTAGGTCATTTGTAGAATGGAGGGCACGTGTAGGGCGATAGACAGAGATGAGAGAGGAGATATTGTCAAGGTGAAAATATATATATCTTATATACCTTTGTACTTTTATACTCTTATACTGTGAAACAATAAGTTTTTTTCCTATCTGCTAGCTAATGCATATGTAATTGTATTTAAAGATGGTTGCCAGTGTTCAGTTTCGTTTCAGGTTAGTGACCGAAGGGTTAAGTCATTTCTTTGGAAATCGAAACTTAAGGAATGTGAAGAAAAGGAGGATCCACCAGAAGATGTCAGAACAAATCAGAAAGACTGAATGCTAGCTTAAACCCCGCCTAATGCACGCCTTCCCCTAACACTCAATATAGTATTGTGTATTTTAGAATAAAGCCAGTTGTTGTGACCGTTGCAGACATGAGTAGATGCACGGGCATTCAATTGAGATTGAATCAGCACCTTGTCTGAGTCATTCTTACCCGGTACCAAATGCTCGGCTCATAGTTTAATTTGGAATGACTGGTGAATGAGGATTAAATTGTCGTTTTACGACCCCGACAATTTTGGCAGCCCAACGGGGGGCGTGGCCAGCGATCCGAGACCCCCTGGACCAATGCCTGGATGTCTGTGGATGATACCCGTAGTGGCTGACCTCGAGGACTGATCACCCTCCGAACACGGTAAGTGGCGATCATGTACACTGTATATGTCACACTTGCTAGTGTCTCAGCCGTTATTGGTTTGTCTGTAGTCTCCTTGGGTCCGGGAGGTGAATGATCGAGTGGTGAGATCAAACGTGATCCTGTGCCACGCTCTGAACCAGCAACTGAGAGACGTCGCATCCTGTGCGACCTCTGTACACCACACCTCCTCCATCGGTCATTGTACTCCATTCAACCATCCTACCCGTGACTATTGTCTAGTAGTGAAGTGGACTGAAAAATGGAGCCAGTTGTAGATTGTGGGGCAGCTTAGAGAAAGGGATAGGAGACGCAGCCTCTGTGATATTGTACTAACCGGTAATTAAGACGTCCCGAGTGAGGGGACCACCAGAATTTTGAGTACAAATAGGTAATTAAGACGCCCCGTATGGAGCCACCAGAAATAGGTAATTAAGACGTCCCGGAACGGGACCACCAGAAACAGGTAATTAAGACGCTCCGTACGGGACCACCAGAATTTTTGTGGAGGGGTCTCATTAGGAGGCTGCCTCCCGACTGTTTGGGATATCGTGGCAGGATAGTCTGTTAATCACTGTTGTTCAGGTTAGGGATGGAAATATTGAGCGCGAGGCTCTTTTTCTTATACGTTGAGCGAGAGGCTCCGTGTTTTTAGAATATCAGTGTTGAAGATCGCTGCCAGTGGTTTTACTGCAGAAAACCATAGTATCCTGGGAGCCAAGCTGCGTATCTTACAGCAAAAGAAGTCAGTGCCCCACAAGTTAGATGAGGATGCCGTGGAAGTCAAGACAATGGTCACGGGAGGGCAAGAGACAGTCAAGAAGCTTATCTGCGAGTTGCGCGAGGCTTAAAGAACAAAGGATGAAAATAGGTTGATGGAGAGGAAGGATCAGATAATGTAGAGCCCGTGTTTGGTTATAAAATGCCTGTGAACTGTGATCTTACAGATTGTAAAATGGCCGCCGTGCCACTGATGATGAAAATGCAGTCTCAGCCAGCGCCCTGTAATGGCGGCGGAAAGAGATCTCCAGAAGTGTAGGTGTGTCCTGTTTGTGTTGTGCAGAATCCAATCTGGGTGGAGACCTGCCTTGTGTGTGCGTACGGACCGTCCTTGGGGCTCCGCCCAGACCACGGAGAATCATAGGAAAGTTTTGTAGAAATTAGGTCTGAAAACTGCTGTAATTTGTGACTTTGTAGAGGATACGGAGCTTTGTATCAGTGCTGTGTACTGTAGGGGAGGGGCGAGGCAGACCGCTGCGGGATTTCTTTGTCAGTTCTTCACTTTTCTCCTTATCTGCGCTACGTGCCGGAGAAGGGGGGGGGGCAGGGAGCTGGGTTTCGCTTCTCCCTCTTGCGCTGAGGAATGTTGTGATTCTTCCTATCTCTGTGTTCTAGTAGGGAGGGGCAGCAGCATGTGGCTGCGCTCTTGAGAATCTATTTTCTCAGTGTAGATTACGCGCTGGTAGATCTGTGAAATATTGTAAATTGAAAGTGAAATCTGGCTGTACCCCTCAATCCCAAAGCACCAATATATACTGGGTTGAGACAACTTAGTGCGCCTCCATCCTGTGATCCGGCTGCGTGGATCTGTGATGTATGCGGAGTTACTAATTCTTAGTGTAGAGAGGTCTGTTCAAGAAGACCCGGAGTTGTAGCCCCCACCTTTCCCTTGCTAAACTCTGACAGCAATTCCCCCGCTCCAAATACAGCCCCCCTTTCACAGCAGCGTTTCTTATCAGCTCCAGCCCTCCCCTTCATACACAAATCCAGTCTCATGCTAAAATATCCCTTTTAACCCTGTCTGGGAATCTCTCTCCCCAGCCCCACTATGCAAATTCTCAGATCAAGAGCTTGTTTTAATTAGAGTAGATGACAGACCCAATAAATATACTCTTATAAAACCTATCCCTGTGGGACCTTTCCCTGAAGTTACTGCTCAGTTCGTAATCTCTTCTATATGTTCGGTAAATTTACTGGGGGCAGATTTATTATTACAGTTCTGCTCCAGGATATAATTCCAAGATGGTCAGAGGGTCCTTGCGTTATATAACTCCTATGCAGATGAATATAAAGAGATGTGTATCCTACTTGCCCTTCCCACAGTTATGATGGTCCTGATAGACCCAGATTCTCCCCCAATAATGCCTGTAGAACCAGTAAAAGTGTTTCTCAAACCTGGTGCTCCTTTTCCCAAAGTCCATCAGTACCCTTTGAAACATGATCAGGAGCAGTGTCTCAAGGGGCAAATACAAATGTTATTCGATAATGGTGCCCTGATACCCTGTGTTTCCCCATGTAACACACCCGTGTTTCCCGTTAAGAAAAAAAAAAAAAAAAACCCCACCCGGCCAACCCCCTGTGTACCGGCTGGTACAAGATCTACAGGCATTTAATGCAGTTACTGTTCCAGAAACTCCGGTGGTGCCTAAGCCACATACTCTTTTGTCCCAGATATCTCAGGATGCTGCTTGGTTCATAGTTATCGATCTTGCCAATGTCTTCTTCAGCTTTCCATTATACCCAGATTGCCAGTTCTGTTTGCATTCATTTATCAGGGATGACAATTGACGTGGACAGTTATGCCAAAGGGGGGCCAGCCATAGCCCAAGAGTGTCAGGCCTACCTTGCCAATTATGGCCCCTTGTATCCAGGAGACGCTATGTCCACCCAAAGAGGGAATCTGCCCTGTGATATAGTGTTACACATTGCAGGCCCCGTATATGATTGCAAGACACCCGAGCACTGCCGTACAGTATTGCAGACAGAGCTCACCTATGCAGGACATGCTACAGGTGTGCTGATTCAGCTTCATGGAGACAAACAGAGATCTGTTGTTATTACAGCGGCCGCCAGGATAAAGTGGCAAGAGGGAAGTTTCTCATGTGTTTGGGCTGTGTTGTCTGTCCAGCTATTGCTACACAAATCTTCAGAGATTGTTTTGGATTATCCACTGATGGTCCACACCCCACACAATGTATATAGTATCCTTAACCAAGTACAACCTAGCCACATGTCCATGGCTGGACAGCTGCGACTTTGGTGTGCTATTCTCATGCCTACTAATGTGACTTTGAAAAGGTGCACTGTTCTGAACCCCGCTACTTTTCTCCTAGTTCCCCTGGATCCAAAGGGGGGAGGAGTAGGTGACATGAGCAAGGACACTCTTTTTCTTTCTAGAATGGATCCAGAGGAACAAGATTAGGTTTCCAAACCACATGATTGTCTAGAATTGATGTCTCAGGAAACGGCTGGTTTCTAGTGTGCCTATTCTAATGCTGATTTTGAGCTTTTTGTAGATGGATCCCGTCACCAAGATGACCGAGGACGCTACTGTACCAGATATGCTGTGGTCTCAGAACATGAGGTAATCAAGGCGGAGTCAATGCCAGCTCATATGTCTGCACAAGAAGCAGAGCTCATAAAAACGTGCAAACTAGCAGAAGGTAAGATTGTAAATATCTACACTGATTCCAGGTATGCTTTTGGCATTACACACGATTATGTGCCTATCTGGAGAGCCAGGGCTTTCCTGACAGCAAATGGCCACCCCTTTAAACATGCTGAGGCAGTCCAGCAACTTATGAATGCACTACAGTTTCCCACCCAATCAGGCATCATAAAGGTAAAGGCACATACCAAAGGCACTGATGGACGGATAAAAGGGTAACGCACTGGCAGACCAGGCTGCCAAGAAAGCAGCAAGCACTCCTGTGGCCTCTCAAGTACATCACCTAGACACCCCACCATCTCCACTTGTGTTGAAAGACATCTTAGCCCAGTTACAAGAACAGGCAAGTAAGGAGGAGAAAAATAGGTGGCAAAAGATAGGGGCTTGCTCTGATACCGTCACTGGACTATGGGGGAGGGGTGAAAAGGTCTGCCTACCACAGGTACTGTACCCAATGATGGCACAGGTTCTGCACGGGAATGTGCACCACTCGAAGACGGCCATGTGTGACACCCTACAGAAACAATGGATTGCCCCCCGGGTTTTCCACCTGCGCAGAAAGGCAGGTACAGAGCTGCATGATATGTGCCACACATAATCAGGGTAGGACAGTGAAAACCCCATCCAAACACACTCCCCGGCCCCTTTAACCAATTCCAGAGACTGCAGATTGATTATATTCGGTTACCCAGGGTAGGGACGTATGAGTATGTGTTGGTCTGCATTGATTTATTTTCAGGTTGGCCAGAAGCCTACCCAGTTGCCAAAGCTACGGCTAAGACAACGGCGAAGAAACTGATGGCTGAGATCATATGCAGGTATGGAGTTCCTGAAGTCATTGAAAGCGATCGCAGTTCCCATTTTACTGGAGAGATCATGTCAGAGGTAATGGCAGCACTGGGGGTAAGTCAAGCATTGCATACTCCATCCGCAGAGCAGTGGAAAAGTGGAGAGACTAAATGGAACTCTTAAGCTTAAAATCCAGAAGGCAATGGCAGAGACTGGTAAACCATGGACAGAATGCCTTCCTCTAGCTTTGTTTTCAGTAAGATATACCCCAAACAGGAAGACAGGACAGTCACCGTATGAGATTCTGTTTGGCAGGAGCCCCAATCTTGAATGTTTCTTTCCACAACAGTTGCAGCTCAAGTACCAGGACTTGACTAGCTATGTGCAGGCCTCACATGGACACCTTGCTAAAGTGCATTTAACTGTCTTCAGTTCTCTTCCAGACCCAGACAAGGTTCCTGGACACCATCCCTTTGTGCCAGGAGACCTGGTGTATGTGAAAAAGTTTGTGCGCAGAGATTGTCTCCAGCCGAGATTTGAAGGACTTCACACGGTGATCCTGGTCACCCCCACTGCAGTAAAACTTGAAGGAAAGAGCACCTGGATTCACGCTTCACACTGTAAAAGAGACCGAACCAGTGTTTAGTCACAGAAGTGACTGAAGGGAAATGTTGCTGTTGTTTTTGATCCTGGAAATGGGGGCCATCCTCGCCCCTACCTTCTCGGCCCCTAATGTAAATGAAAATACTAAGGTCCCACTATTCTCTGGATAAACCTGACAGCCCCGGTGAATATCTGGCGATTTGATTTCTGTGATGTAGTCAAGTGTCCCGAGACTGAACGGGTGGTAGAGGAGATCATCCAGTTTTATATGTGTGTTACCAGAAATGACAACAATAACTGTTATTATTGGTCAGATGCTGCTTGGAATACGGGAGATGATTGGGGATATAAATCTAGTGAAGCCATGTTCCCAAGGATGGGACGGGTAGGAGTCTTCGTGAGAGAATGCATCTAACAGCCCTTCTGCAACCACCTAGAGGCTGTAAATGGGGTAAAAGTTGTCACCCCCTCCTCCTGAATCTTGAAAACCTTTAGTCTGCTGATCTGCAGACGTTCGTACTGGGAAGGCATTATAATTATGTATTTAGTAGTGGATACCATGGGAATTTAGGCCATATACAGCTCCAGGATATTAGTTTCAGACCAACCAAAGCCCCCGTTACCAGTACACCTAAAACAGGCCCAGGTGAGCGTTTGCAAAATGTAGTTAATGAAGTGATCCCCATTCCAGGTCTCAGTTGGCAAGAGGTTTTCTCCATAGAAACACAAACAGCCCCAAGGAAAAACCTATGGTTAGAATGGGTGAGATACAATGTAAGAGTCCAGAATATCTCTGTAGGATGTATTGCTTGTTCTGCTGCGAATACACACCTATACACATATGCATTGCTTTTTCCTGATGACAACACCACTGCCTGTGTCATGAATCTGTTGAAAGGTTTGAAGCCCACTGATTGCCCAGATTATGTCCCACTATTTCATAAGGAACCCAGACTAAAGGTCCCAGGAGAAGTAACCGTATTAGCTGACAATTACACCTGCTATAATTCCCACGACACCACAGGTACACCAGTAGGGATCTTCGAGACAAGTTTCTGCAAAGAGAACAGTTCTCTAGATACTGATTTGCTAATCAAACATACACATTATATGTACGACATTTATTGGTTATGTGGGGATGGTAAGCTCCGTCCTAGGTTGCCTAATGCCTGGATAGGCCAATGCACCCTTGTTAAACTAGCCATGCAGTTCAAAATTTTACCTTGGGATCCAAAGATACCTGATGAACCTACCAGAAAGAGGAGAAGTCTCGATCAGCTCCATATGAGTTATGAAGAAGATCCACTAGTATATATTGATGCCATTGGAGTGCCAAGGGGGGTGCCTGACCAGTTTAAAGCCCAGAACCAGATTTATGCCGGCATTGCTTCTATAATCCCACAGGTGCAGATTAATAAAAAATGTTGAATGGATCAAATATATATATGTATGTATATATTACAGTGAACAAAGATTTGTTAATTATAGCTGTGATGCCTTTTAGGGTATAGTTGAGGATTTGGGCCCTAACACTTGTATGACCCGTGCTACAACCCGACCTAAGAGAATTACACTGAATCCTGTCCAGACAAGATCACATGCAGTGATATAAGAAGCTGACACAGGATTGTGGTTGGCGGATAGTGGGGACATTAACTTTTGGAAGTAGGCTGACAGTAATCCTTTTGGGAAGGAGCTGTAGACCAGCATGTCATGTCGCCCCCACCACCAGAGAACCAACCACATCAGGTAGGGTAAGACAGATACAGGAGTATTATCCCTGGAGGCCCACTGACTAGCTAGCTACGCAAAAACAATTGGCTGACCCTGAGAACCAACCTTTCTCATTCTACAGACAAATAATGACCATATGATAGATGTATAAATTCACCTAGGCAGGCCTAGGTAGTTAGTGAGCACAAAAACAGGTGACGTGCTAGGACGCAAGTTAAGACTTTTTGCAGATGTGACAAAAGGAGAGAGTGTAGAGCTATACTTTGGACGGTTACAGCTGAAATAGGAAGACATGGAGTACAGTCCCATAAACCCACTTGATGTTAAAGTATTGGTAAATACATTCATTGACGGTATGACCAAAGACTTACGAGACGAAATATAGACAGCCAGACCTGAATGGCGAAATGTAGATCCAAAAGACCTGAAGGTTTCTAAAGAAGTTGAACAAATTAGGACAATAAGACGACGTGTCATGTATGCTGGAGCAGACACATCTTTCTTCTCCAGTTGGTTAGGTGGGATCAAGGGATTCCTTCAATAAGTTTGTTTGGTACTAATTGCCCTCCTTATAATTGGATCGATAATTCTCTGTTGTGTTATTCCCTTGTATAAAAAGGTTATTGCCAAAACAACTCCGACTGGCACCTTCCTCAATCAAGAAGTAGATCCACCAGAGTACAATGGTACTGATCCAGGGGAGATCCCGAAGTATATTCCCCTCAAGAGAGTAGACAAAACCCCCCATTCTCAGATGACGCTAAGAGACTTAGGGCCCCTTCACACTGGTCGATTCTGCTACGATTACGACGCATTTGCGTCATATTCGACATCGCAGTACGAGCTCGTAGCCAGCGGTCACACTCTACGATGTTAACGCTTTTTCTGACGTAGTTGCGATGTGAACGTCACGCGTCGCAATCGTACGCTACCCTTCACACCGCCATAGTCCTACGACTCCGAGCGTGACGTATTACCAGCATGGGCGTGCTAAAACGTCACGCCCAATCAGGAGACAGGTATGCGGAAGCCCAACCCACGTAGTCGCATTACGAGCTCGTATGACCGCCGTCACATACTACGATTTCGACCGCCACAGCGAGACATTTACGACGAAAGAAAGTTCTGCTCTTTCTTTCACATCGTACGATGCTGGGCTGCGTCGCAGATCGTAACGCCATGTCACACTTTGCAACCTCGGAACGAGGACGGATAAACGTCACAAATCGAACGCTCGTTCAGACTTTGATTGCACAGTGTGAAGGGGCCCTAAGTTTAGGGACAGTGGGAGAACTCCATGTGAGGTTAGTGAAGGGTTCAGCTGCCTGGAGGCCTCTCGCTAGGGGAGAGTTTCTGAGGTGTCTGGATGAAGAAATCCACCTCCCCTTTTCCCATCACATGGACAGTCTCGAAGGATCTTTCTTTAAGGGAAAAACTTAGTGTTTAGGGGGGATTGTCAAGGTGAAAATATATATATCTTATATACCTTTGTACTTTTATACTCTTATACTGTGAGACAATAAGTTTTTTTCCTATCTGCTAGCTAATGCATATGTAATTGTATTTAAAGATGGTTGCCAGTGTTCAGTTTCGTTTCAGGTTAGTGACCGAAGGGTTAAGTCATTTCTTTGGAAATCGAAACTTAAGGAATGTGAAGAAAAGGAGGATCCACCAGAAGATGTCAGAACAAATCAGAAAGACTGAATGCTAGCTTAAACCCCGCCTAATGCACGCCTTCCCCTAACACTCAATATAGTATTGTGTATTTTAGAATAAAGCCAGTTGTTGTGACCGTTGCAGACATGAGTAGATGCACGGGCATTCAATTGAGATTGAATCAGCACCTTGTCTGAGTCATTCTTACCCGGTACCAAATGCTCGGCTCATAGTTTAATTTGGAATGACTGGTGAATGAGGATTAAATTGTCGTTTTACGACCCCGACAATATAAGGCGGTGCAGAACTGTGGAGAGCTTTGTGGGTGAGAGAGAGAAGTTTATACTGAACACTGTAGCGAATGGGTAGCCAGTGTAATGACTGGCACAAGATGGAGGCATCGGTGAAGCGGCTGGACAGAAATATGACTCTGGCTGCAGCATTCAAGATTGATTGGAGAGGAGAAAGTTTGGTAAGAGGGAGACCGATTAGAAGAGAGTTGCAGTAGTCCAGACGAGAATGAATGAGAGCGACAGTTAGAGTCTTAGCAGTTTCAACGGTAAGAAAAGGTCGGATTCTGGAGATGTTTTTAAGATGCAGGTGACAAGAGCGAGTGAGTGATCGGATATAGGGAGTAAAGGAAAGTTTGGAGTCGAATATGACCCCAAGACAGCGGCATGCTGCTTGGGAGTTATGGTTGAACCCTCCAGGGTAATTTCGATGTTGGGTAGAGTGAGGTTAGTAGAAGGGAGAAACACAAGAAGTTCCGTTTTGGAGAGATTTAGTTTCAGGTAGAGGGAGGACATGATGTTAGAGACAGCAGACAGACAATCCTTGGTATTTTGAATTAGGGTAGGGGTGATGTCGGGGGAAGAAGTGTATAATTGGGTGTCATCAGCATAGAGATGATACTGGAACCCAAATCTGCTGATTGTTTGTCCAATAGGGGCCGTGTAAAGAAAGAAGAGGAGGGGGCCTAGGACTGAGCCTTGCGGAACCCCGATAGTAAGGGGACGAGGAGAGGAAGAGGAGCCAGCAAAAGATACAGTGAAGGAGTGGTCAGAGAGGTTGGAGGAGAACCAGGAGAGGGCTTTGTCGTTGAGGCCGATGGAGCGGAGCATAGTGAGAAGGAGCTGGTGATCCACAGTGTCGAATGCGGCAGAGAGATCCAGGAGAATCAGCAGAGAGCAATGACCTTTGGATTTAGCTGTTATTAGATCATTAGAGACTTTAGTGAGGGCAGTTTCAGTGGAGTGTAAAGAGCGGAAACCAGATTGTAAGGGGTCAAGAAGAGAGTTATCTGAGAGATAACGGATTAGACAGGAGTGGACCAAGCGTTCCAGGAGTTTAGAGATGAAGGAAAGGTTAGAGACAGGTCTGTAGTTAGCAGTGCAGTTCTGGTCCAGGGATGGCTTTTTAAGTAAAGGGGTTATGATGGCATGTTTAAATGAGGAGGGAAAGATACCTGAAGAAAGAGAGAGGTTAAATATTTTAGTCAGGTGAGTGGTGACCACTGGTGAGAGAGACTGCAGGAGAGGTGAAGGAATGGGGTCTGTTATGGTTCCCAATGGCAGAGGAACATCAGGAGCATATGGGAAAAACGGACAAGCTCTCGGGTGATGGAAACTAGAGCTGACCGCGACGCTAAACCTATACACACAACTAATAGTAGCCGGGGAACGTTCCTGCGTTTTCTCTAGACGTCTCGCGCCAGCCGGAGATCTAACTACCCCTGGTAGACGAAAAACAGACCTGGCTTGCCTCCAGAGAAAACCCCAAAAGTTGATAGTAGCCCCCCACATATAATAACGGTGAGTTGAGATGAAAAGACACACGTAGTATGAAAGCAGATTTAGCACAGCGAGGCCCACTAACTAGATAGCAGAAAATACAAAAGGGGACTTCACGGTCAGCTGCAAAACCCTATAAAATACCATCCTGAAATTACCTTAAACTCATATGCCAGCTCATGACACAGGAGTGGTAATTTCAGCCCACAAGAGCTTCCAGCTGCACAGAGTCACATAACTGCAAGCTGGACAAAACATACAAAAATAGACAAAGGACTAAGTAGTCAAACTTAGCTGGTAGCAGACTGGAGCAGGTTCAAGCAACAGAAAGGCTCTGGTTACATTGATGGCCGGCACTGGAATGACTGAGGAGCAAGGCTAAATAGGATACTCCCATGTCCTGATGGAAACAGGTGAATTTGAGAAAACAAAGCACACAAGACACCAGTACCACCAGTGACCACCGGGGGAGCCCACAAACCGAATTCACAACAGTACCCCCCCCTTAAGGAGGGGGCACCGAACCCTCACAGGAACCACCAGGGCGATCTGGATGAGCCCTATGAAAAGCACGGACCAAATCAGAGGCATGAACATCAGAGGCAGTCACTCAAGAATTATCCTCCTGACCGTAGCCCTTCCACTTAACCAGATACTGAAGTTTCCGTCTGGAAACACGGGAGTCCAAGATCTTCTCCACCACGTACTCCAATTCACCCTCAACCAGCACAGGAGCAGGAGGCTCAACGGAAGGCACAACCGGTACCTCATACCTCCGCAACAATGACCGATGAAAGACATTATGGATAGCAAAAGATGCTGGGAGGTCCAAATGGAAAGAAACAGGGTTAAGAATCTCCAAAATCCTATAAGGACCGATGAACCGAGGCTTAAACTTAGGAGAAGAGACCTTCATAGGGACAAAACGGGAAGACAACCACACCAAGTCCCCAACACGAAGACGAGGACCAGCACGACGATGACGATTAGCAAAATGTTGAGTCTTCTCCTGGGACAACTTTAAATTATCCACCACCTGATCCCAAATCCGATGCAACCTATCCAACATTGTGTCCACCCCAGGGCAATCCGAAGATTCCACCTGACCAGATGAAAAACGAGGATGGAACCCCGAATTGCAAAAAAAAAGGGGAAACCAAAGTGGCAGAACTGGCCCGATTGTTAAGGGCAAATTCTGCCAACGGCAAAAAAGCAACCCAGTCATCCTGATCAGCAGACACAAAACACCTCAAATAAGTCTCCAAAGTTTGATTAGTACGCTCCGTCTGGCCATTCGTCTGAGGATGGAATGCAGACGAAAAAGACAAATCAATGCCCATCCTGGCACAGAACGCTCGCCAAAATCTGGACACAAACTGGGATCCCCCTGTCAGAAACTATATTCTCCGGAATACCATGCAACCGAACCACATTCTGAAAAAACAGGGGCACCAACTCAGATGAAGAAGGCAATTTGGGCAAGGGCACCAAATGAACCATCTTCGAAAAACGGTCACACACCACCCAGATAACAGACATCTTCTGAGAAACAGGGAGATCAGAAATAAAATCCATAGAGATGTGCGTCCAAGGCCTACTTGGGATAGGCAAGGACAACAACAATCCACTAGCCCGAGAACAACAAGGCTTAGCCAGAGCACAAACATCACAAGACTGCACAAAGGTACGCACGTCCCGAGACAGGGAAGGCCACCAGAAGGACCTAGCCACCAAATCTCTAGTACCAAAAATTCCCGGATGACCTGCCAACGCAGAAGAGTGAACCTCCGAGATGACTCTACTGGTCCAATCATCCGGCACAAACAGTCTACCAGGCAGACAACGATCAGGCCGATCCGCCTGAAACTCTTGTAAGGCACGTCGCAGGTCTGGGGAGACAGCAGACAATATCACCCCATCCTTAAGGATACCTGTAGGTTCAGAATCACCAGGGGAGTCAGGTTCAAAACTCCTAGAAAGGGCATCAGCCTTCACATTTTTAGAACCTGGTAGGTATGAGACCACAAAATTAAACCGAGAGAAAAACAACGACCAGCGCGCCTGTCTGGGATTCAGACGCCTGGCCGACTCAAGATAAATCAAATTCTTGTGATCAGTCAAGACCACCACCTGATGTCTAGCACCCTCAAGCCAATGACGCCACTCCTCAAATGCCCACTTCATGGCCAAGAGCTCCCGATTACCTACATCATAATTTCGCTCGGCGGGCGAAAATTTTCGAGAAAAGAACGCACAAGGTCTTATCTCTGAGCAATCTGAACTTTTCTGTGACAAAACCGCCCCCGCTCCGATCTCGGAAGCATCAACCTCAACCTGAAAAGGAAGTGAAACATCAGGCTGGCGCAACACAGGGGCAGAAGAAAAGCGGCGCTTAAGCTCCCGAAAGGCCTCCACAGCAGCAGGAGACCAATCGGCAACATCAGCACCCTTCTTTGTCAAATCAGTCAAAGGCTTGGCAATGCTAGAAAAACCAGTTATGAATCGACGATAAAAATTAGCAAAGCCCAAGAACTTCTGAAGGCTCTTAAGAGAAGTCGGCTGCGTCCAGTCACAGATAGCCCGAACCTTAACAGGATCCATCTCAATAGAAGAAGGGGAAAAAATGTACCCCAAAAAAGAAATCTTCTGAACCCCAAAAATACACTTTGAACCCTTTACAAACAGAGAATTGGTTCGCAAAACCTGAAAAACCCTCCTGACCTGTTGAACATGAGACTCCCAGTCATCAGAAAAAACCAAAACATCATCCAAATACACAATCATAAATTTATCCAGATATTCACGGAAAACATTGTGCATAAAGGACTGAAAGACTGAAGGGGCATTTGACAGTCCGAAAGGCATTACCAAATACTCAAAATGGCCCTCGGGCGTATTAAATGCGGTTTTCCACTCATCCCCCTGCTTAATCCGCACCAGATTATACGCACCACGAAGATCAATCTTAGAGAACCACTTGGCTCCCCTAATGCGAGCAAATAAATCAGTCAATAATGGCAAGGGGTACTGATATTTGACTGTAATCTTATTCAAAAGTCGATAATCAATACAAGGTCTCAAAGAACCATCTTTTTTGGCTACGAAAAAGAACCCTGCTCCTAAAGGAGATGAAGAAGGACGAATATGTCCCTTTTCCAAGGACTCCTTAATATACTCTCGCATAGCAGCATGTTCAGGTACAGACAGATTGAATAAACAACCTTTAGGAAATTTACTGCCAGGAATCAAATTTATGGCGCAATCGCAATCTCTGTGAGGGGGGAGAGAATTAAGTCTAGACTCCTCAAAAACATCACGATAATCGGACAAAAAAGCCGGGATCTCAGAGTGAATAGATGAAGCAATGGAAACCAAAGGTGCGTCCCCATGATTCCCCTGACATCCCCAGCTTAGTACAGACATTGTCTTCCAGTCAAGAACTGGATTATGAGTTTGCAACCATGGCAATCCCAGCACTAATACATCATGTATATTATGCAACACAAGGAAGCGAATCACCTCCTGATGGTCTGGAGTCATACGCATAGTCACTTGTGTCCAGTATTGTGGTTTATTACTAGCCAATGGTGTAGAATCGATACCCTTTAAAGGTATAGGGACCTCCAGAGGCTCCAGATCAAACCCACAGCGCCTGGCAAAGGACCAATCCATAAGACTCAGAGCGGCGCCAGAATCCACATAAGCATCCGCGACAATAGCTGATAACGAACAAATTAAAGTCACAGATACATAGTACATAGTTATTAAGGTTGAAGGAAGACTTTAAGTCCATCTAGTTCAACCCATAGCCTAACCTAACATGCCCTAACATGTTGATCCAGAGGAAGGCAAAAAAAACCCATGTGGCAAAGAGTAACTCCACCATGGGGAAAAAAATTCCTTCCCGACTCCACATACGGCAATCAGACTAGTTCCCTGGATCAACGCCCTATCAAGGAATCTAGTGTATATACCCTGTAACATTGTACTTTTCCAGAAAGGTATCCAGTCCGCTCTTAAATGTAATTAATGAATCACTCATTACAATATCATACGGCAGAGAGTTCCATAGTCTCACTGCTCTTACAGTAAAGAACCCACGCCTGTTATTATGCCTAAACCTTCTTTCCTCCAGACGTAGAGGATGCCCCCTTGTCCCTGTCTCAGGTCTATGATTAAAAAGATCATCAGAAAGGTCTTTGTACTGTCCCCTCATATATTTATACATTAACATAAGATCACCCCTTAGTCTTCGTTTTTCCAAACTAAATAGCCCCAAGTGTAATAACCCATCTTGGTATTGCAGACCCCCCAGTCCTCTAATAACTTTGGTCGCTCTTCTCTGCACCCGCTCCAGTTCAGCTATGTCTTTCTTATACACCGGAGACCAGAACTGTGCACAGTATTCTAAGTGTGGTCGAACTAGTGACTTGTATAGAGGTAAAATTATGTTCTCCTCATGAGCATCTATGCCTCTTTTAATACATCCCATTATTTTATTTGCCTTTGTAGCAGCTGCCTGACACTGGCCACTGAATATGAGTTTGTCATCCACCCATACACCCAGGTCTTTTTCATTGACGGTTTTGCCCAGAGTTTTAGAATTAAGCACATAGTTATACATCTTATTACTTCTACCCAAGTGCATGACCTTACATTTATCCCCATTAAAGCTCATTTGCCATTTATCAGCCCAAGCTTCTAGTTTACATAAATCATCCTGTAATATAAAATTGTCCTCCCCTGTATTGATTACCCTGCAGAGTTTAGTGTCATCTGCAAATATTGAAATTCTACTCTGAATGCCCCCTACAAGGTCATTAATAAATATGTTAAAAAGAAGAGGGCCCAATACTGACCCCTGTGGTACCCCACTGCTAACCGTGACCCAGTCCGAGTGTGCTCCATTAATAACCACCCTTTGTTTCCTATCCCTGAGCCAGCTCTCAACCCACTTACACATATTTTCCCCTATCCCCATTACTCTCATTTTATGTAACAACCTTATGTGTGGCACCGTATCAAAAGCTTTTGAAAAGTCCATATACACTACGTCCACTGGGCTCCCTTGGTCCAGTCCGGAACTTACCTCTTCATAGAAGCTGATCAAATTAGTCTGACATGAACGGTCCCTAGTAAACCCGTGCTGATACTGAGTCATGAGGTTATTCCTCTTCAGATACTCCAGTATAGCGTCCCTTAGAATGCCCTCCAGGATTTTACCCACAGTAGAGGTTAAGCTTACTGGCCTATAATTTCCGAGTTCAGTTTTTGCCCCTTTTTTGAATATTGGCACCACATTTGCTATACGCCAGTCCTGTGGTACAGACCCTGTTATTATGGAGTCTTTAAAGATTAAAAATAATGGTCTATCAATGACACTACTTAGTTCCTGCAGTACTCAGGGATGTATCCCATCCGGGCCCGGAGATTTGTCAATTTTTGTGATTTTTAGACGCCGCCGTACTTCCTGCTGGGTTAAGCAGGTAACATTTAATTGGGAATTTTTATTACTAGTCATATTGGCTGCCATGGGATTTTCTTTTGTAAATACTGATGAAAAAAAGTCATTTAACATATTGGCTTTTTCCTCATCCTCATCCACCATTTCCCCCAGACTATTTTTAAGGGGGCCAACACTGTCATTTTTTAGTTTCTTACTATTTATATAGTTAAAGAATATTTTGGGATTATTTTTACTCTCTCTGGCAATGAGTCTCTCTGTCTCAATCTTTGCTGCCTTGATTTGCTTTTTACAGAATTTATTTAATTTTCTGTATTTATTTAATGCCTCATCACTACCTACTTCCTTTAATTCTCTAAATGCTTTCTTTTTGTCCCTTATTGCGCCCCTTACAGCTCTATTTAGCCATATTGGTTTCCTCCTATTTCTAGTATGTTTATTCCCATAGGGTATATACTGTGCACAGGTCCTATCCAGGATGCTAATAAACGTCTCCCATTTTCTTTGTGTATTTTTGTGTCTCAGGATATCGTCCCAGTTAATTGCACCAAGATCCTCTCTCATCCATTGGAAATTTGCCCTCCTGAAGTTTAGTGTCCGTGTAACCCCCCTACTAGTGCGGCACCCCCTTACATCTCCTCCCTCATTTCTGTCTATCGGCCTAGCCGACCGCTGCGCTCTGCAAACGACTTTCGACTAACCTCTGCACTAATCCGTACCTCCCACTCCCGACTCCAAGACTTCTCCCGTGCTGCGCCAATCCTCTGGAATGCTCTACCCCAAGATATTAGGACCATCCACAACTTGCATAGCTTTAGGCGCTCACTCAAAACTCATTTGTTCAGAGCGGCCTATCACGTTCCCTAATCAGTCATTTTATGTTTGTGTGTGTGTGTGTAGCCCATTCACTATCTCACCTACCCCCCACCCCCTGAAGATGGCTGGACCATCATTGTAAATACATCATTGTAAATACACACCTGTACTTTGTATCTCCCCACCTCATTGTAGATTGTAAGCTCTCACGAGCAGGGTCGTCTTATTTTGCTTTATTGCTGTATGGTTAACATTGTTACCTATGACTGTTGTGTTTGAAACTGTTAAACTGTAAAGCGCTGCGGAATATGTTGGCGCTATATAAATAAAGATTATTATTATTATTACTACCCATCTTATTAAAGGTTGGGGATATGTTGGTACGTAATCGGGTCACCACAGACCGTTCAAACTGGTTAAATAAGGACACCCCAAAGGGAAATTACAAATGCGGACAATGCAGTATATGTCCACAACATATCATAGGTGGTACTGTTCAGATAGGACCAATAAAACATGAAGTCAAGGATTTTATTTCATGTAAGACCACCTATGTTGTTTATGTGATTTTCTGCAAATGTGGCTTTTATTATTTGGGTAAAACCATCCGCCCTTTGTATATTCGTGTAAAAGAGCATTTTGCATCAATTCGGACAGGGAAAGGTGTCCCCCGACTCATTAATCATATCAGACAATGCCATGCGGGCAATACCCAAACATTATCTTTCGCAGGCATATCACGGATCTATCCACCGCAACAAGGAGGGAATCAGAATCAGCTGTTGCTAAAATGCGAGGCTCGGTGGATTATGCGCACCAACGCCACGGGCCCTATGGGTCTGAATGAGCGCCTAGATATGTCGGTCTTTTTATGAGACTGGGTCACCCTTCCTTGTCCGTATGACTTTGAGTTGTTTCAATGTTTAAAGTTACATGCAGGATACACCATTTATATTTGTATTTGTACCTTCCAACTCATGCCGCATTTATAATTCCTTTTGATAGGTCAGGACAATGCATCTAATCGTGGTTTTTAGATTTTAAATTATATATTAATGTTGAGTAACAATTTGATGTTTTGTATTTGTGTGTTTAAAATATGTAGTCGTCACGTAGTAATTAGTGCCACCGGTGGTACACGTCAGCAGGAGAGGCGGCCCTTTGGTCTGAGCAGGACTATAAGTCCCCTTTCCTTGTTCCGTTGACGTTCTGGACCTGTAGAAGCGCACTTTTTGCGCGAAACAGCTGTTGTCCCGTGTACCCACCCTGCCCGAACCCACCCGCTTGTACCTGTGATTATGCATCAATAAAGAAGAAGTTTTTATCGTCAGGACTGAGGAGTGCGCAATTTTTTTCTGTACTACAATCATTATATGTGAAATCTTTGGATGCAGCACCCTCAACAAGACGGCCTCCTTTGGAGATAACGAGTTCCCTGCCATTTGGAATACATTTCCAGCACGAGGGGTAAGTGCAACCCAGCGGTGCCAATTTTCTGCTTTTGGACTTGCTTCTATTTTGGTATTTATATTGACTTTACATATATTGAGCACGCTGGAAGCCTTCCCTGTGGACTGTGTGTTTTCGGTTTAATCAAGCATTGGATTAGCAGGTGTGTCTCCCTACCATGGAGTCAGAAACTCAGCCTCTGTCTCAAGGGTTACTAGCGGGTCGAGAGGGTGTGGAGGGGTATTTTACCGATTGTGACACACGCGAAGATGTACTCTCTTTAAGCACAAAGACCTTGGAATTTAAGTTTTTTAATATAGCGGAGAGGGAAGTGAACTTATTTTGGACCAACAACTCGCTTAAATCATATAAAGACTGTGGGAGAGTCCCCCGGGGTTTGAGGGTGACGAAACATATGTCGCAGTTTCAAGATAACCCACAGTTTATAAAAGATTGGGAGACCATTCTTTTGAAATGCTCACAAGATTTGTTGGAATTGGTGTTACAGCAAAATATCGTTAATTATGAAACAACTAAAATGGACTTGAGCAAAACAAAAGAGGAATTGAAAACGAGACTATCGGAATCTCAATGGGCAGCGCTGACTAAAAAGTTGGATATTAAATTAATTAATTTACAAACAGAAATTAAACAAAGAAAAAGGGACAAGTTTGTTCGGGATAAAGCAGATTTCGAGTCGGGTAATATATTCAATTGGAACAAAAGAGGTCCGGGTCAGGGCAATAAAATATTTGCACGAAAATCCTATAGGTTCATACCTTATAACAATAAAAACAATAAGAGACCCACTAGGAAGGATTATCTGACCACAGATTCCGACTCGAGCGCAAACGAAGACCCTATATCCACAATAGACTCTGAGGAGGCTTCAATCGTACACCCACTCCCTTTAGGAAAAGAACACGACGAGGAGGGAGGAAGCGCCGCAATAAGATCTGTAAGGAAAGGAAAAAGGAAACAAGTCTCGTGGAAACCACCGGCATAGAACATGATTCATCGAATGTGGTTATTAATTTGACTGATCATACTTTGAGTAAATCCCATTTGTCTGCATTAGCAAAAGGTCTGAATTTTTGTCTCCCCGAGCCGTTTAATATGGTGGATTTCAGGATTGATATGTACAAGGCGGTAAGAAAGATACACTTGTTTAAAATGTATAAAACGAAAAGTAATAAATCTGCTGCCATAGCGTTACCTGCTGAAATTCCATGTACAGTAGGTCCCCTAGGTTTCTTACCACCCAATAATCAAACAGAAAGTATAGGCGAGGATGTCCAGTTATTGCTGAGTCTCACGGATTCCCAGGAAATAAGCACACATAATGCCACAATAAAGCCTTTTTTGGGAGGGGTTAAATCGTCTTTTGTACCTCTGGTGTCACCCGGTAACCCGGTGGACATTTTTGAGGCACAGGTAATCAAGGACGTAGAGGCGCTACTTTATCAAACATCACCATCCAATTTATCTTTATCAGAAAATAAAGCTCTGAAAGAAATAAGAAGTTGGCAGGACACGGTGGTTCGCCCCTCTGACAAAGGAGGTAATATCGTCCTTTTGTCAAAAGATCAATACATGTCAGAGGCTTTAAGACAACTAACGGATGTTACGACTTATGAAAGAATTAAAGGGGATCCCACAATAAAACAGCAATGTGCATTAAGATCTTTATTAAGACAATATGTAGAGAGGGGTGCTATCTCAAAGAAGCAGGCAGAGAAACTAATACCAGGGTCACCAAATAAACCCCATTGGTACTATGTACCTAAGATTCATAAATCAGCTAATAACCCCCCAGGACGCCCCATCGTCTCTGGGGTGGGTTCCCTCACGGAACCGTTATCTAGGTACCTGGACTGGTTGTTGCGTCCCTTGTTACAGGATGTCCCTTCTTACATTAAGGACACCAATCACCTGCTTCGAGTATTGAAAGCTTTCTCCTGGCAGGAAACCTTTAGTTTAGCCTCTATAGACGTAGAGAGCCTGTATACAAGGATCCCACAAAATCTAGGGGTGGAAACTGTAAGAGAGATCCTTGGCCAAACACCGACAGATGTCCAGACGATCAACTTTATACGTGATGGGTTGACTTTTGTGCTCAATAATAATGCATTCATGTTTGATAACATATGGTATACACAACGGGAAGGTACAGCCATGGGTACGTCGGTATCATGTACCCTGGCGAACCTCTTTCTAGCATACTTCGAAGAAAAATATGTGTATTCGACTAATAATCCTTTTCTTAGGCACATAAAGTCATTCATCAGATATGTGGATGACATCTTGGTAATATGGGACGGTGCAGTGGAGGACTTTACTAAATTTGTTGATTACTTGTCAGATAATAATAATATGAATATGAAATTTACCTCCACTTATGGGGACCAGACATTGGAGTTCCTGGATGTCAAGATTGCCATAAAAGAGGGGGTAATAGTCACAGAAGTCTTCCGTAAACCCACTTCATCCAATGCACTCCTCCATTTTAAAAGCGCACATCCGCATTACACAAAACGGGCATTACCCTTTAGCCAGTTCTTAAGAGTGAAAAGAATAAATAGTTCCGTCGAGGGCTATGAACAACAATCTAAACAATTGTATAAACGCTTTGAGCAGCGAGGGTATCCACGTCCTCTTTTGGACGCAGCATTGAAGCGAGTTGAGAAAGAAGCTCCCGGCACCTTAAAATCAATTGATAGAGCCAATACAGATGATAATAAACAATTTGTTTTTAGTTTTAAATACGGCCCCATGGATTCATATATTAGATCCACAATCAGAAAGAACTGGCACATTCTGAGTAAGGACGGGGATCTGACAGAAAGGTTGCTAGAAGGTCCCCTCTTTGCAAGCCGACGCAGCAGGAACATTGGGGATATGTTGGTACGTAATCGGGTCACCACAGACCGTTCAAACTGGTTAAATAAGGACACCCCAAAGGGAAATTACAAATGCGGACAATGCAGTATATGTCCACAACATATCATAGGTGGTACTGTTCAGATAGGACCAATAAAACATGAAGTCAAGGATTTTATTTCATGTAAGACCACCTATGTTGTTTATGTGATTTTCTGCAAATGTGGCTTTTATTATTTGGGTAAAACCATCCGCCCTTTGTATATTCGTGTAAAAGAGCATTTTGCATCAATTCGGACAGGGAAAGGTGTCCCCCGACTCATTAATCATATCAGACAATGCCATGCGGGCAATACCCAAACATTATCTTTCGCAGGCATATCACGGATCTATCCACCGCAACAAGGAGGGAATCAGAATCAGCTGTTGCTAAAATGCGAGGCTCGGTGGATTATGCGCACCAACGCCACGGGCCCTATGGGTCTGAATGAGCGCCTAGATATGTCGGTCTTTTTATGAGACTGGGTCACCCTTCCTTGTCCGTATGACTTTGAGTTGTTTCAATGTTTAAAGTTACATGCAGGATACACCATTTATATTTGTATTTGTACCTTCCAACTCATGCCGCATTTATAATTCCTTTTGATAGGTCAGGACAATGCATCTAATCGTGGTTTTTAGATTTTAAATTATATATTAATGTTGAGTAACAATTTGATGTTTTGTATTTGTGTGTTTAAAATATGTAGTCGTCACGTAGTAATTAGTGCCACCGGTGGTACACGTCAGCAGGAGAGGCGGCCCTTTGGTCTGAGCAGGACTATAAGTCCCCTTTCCTTGTTCCGTTGACGTTCTGGACCTGTAGAAGCGCACTTTTTGCGCGAAACAGCTGTTGTCCCGTGTACCCACCCTGCCCGAACCCACCCGCTTGTACCTGTGATTATGCATCAATAAAGAAGAAGTTTTTATCGTCAGGACTGAGGAGTGCGCAATTTTTTTCTGTACTACAATCATTATATGTGAAATCTTTGGATGCAGCACCCTCAACAAGACGGCCTCCTTTGGAGATAACGAGTTCCCTGCCATTTGGAATACATTTCCAGCACGAGGGGTAAGTGCAACCCAGCGGTGCCAATTTTCTGCTTTTGGACTTGCTTCTATTTTGGTATTTATATTGACTTTACATATATTGAGCACGCTGGAAGCCTTCCCTGTGGACTGTGTGTTTTCGGTTTAATCAAGCATTGGATTAGCAGGTGTGTCTCCCTACCATGGAGTCAGAAACTCAGCCTCTGTCTCAAGGGTTACTAGCGGGTCGAGAGGGTGTGGAGGGGTATTTTACCGATTGTGACACACGCGAAGATGTACTCTCTTTAAGCACAAAGACCTTGGAATTTAAGTTTTTTAATATAGCGGAGAGGGAAGTGAACTTATTTTGGACCAACAACTCGCTTAAATCATATAAAGACTGTGGGAGAGTCCCCCGGGGTTTGAGGGTGACGAAACATATGTCGCAGTTTCAAGATAACCCACAGTTTATAAAAGATTGGGAGACCATTCTTTTGAAATGCTCACAAGATTTGTTGGAATTGGTGTTACAGCAAAATATCGTTAATTATGAAACAACTAAAATGGACTTGAGCAAAACAAAAGAGGAATTGAAAACGAGACTATCGGAATCTCAATGGGCAGCGCTGACTAAAAAGTTGGATATTAAATTAATTAATTTACAAACAGAAATTAAACAAAGAAAAAGGGACAAGTTTGTTCGGGATAAAGCAGATTTCGAGTCGGGTAATATATTCAATTGGAACAAAAGAGGTCCGGGTCAGGGCAATAAAATATTTGCACGAAAATCCTATAGGTTCATACCTTATAACAATAAAAACAATAAGAGACCCACTAGGAAGGATTATCTGACCACAGATTCCGACTCGAGCGCAAACGAAGACCCTATATCCACAATAGACTCTGAGGAGGCTTCAATCGTACACCCACTCCCTTTAGGAAAAGAACACGACGAGGAGGGAGGAAGCGCCGCAATAAGATCTGTAAGGAAAGGAAAAAGGAAACAAGTCTCGTGGAAACCACCGGCATAGAACATGATTCATCGAATGTGGTTATTAATTTGACTGATCATACTTTGAGTAAATCCCATTTGTCTGCATTAGCAAAAGGTCTGAATTTTTGTCTCCCCGAGCCGTTTAATATGGTGGATTTCAGGATTGATATGTACAAGGCGGTAAGAAAGATACACTTGTTTAAAATGTATAAAACGAAAAGTAATAAATCTGCTGCCATAGCGTTACCTGCTGAAATTCCATGTACAGTAGGTCCCCTAGGTTTCTTACCACCCAATAATCAAACAGAAAGTATAGGCGAGGATGTCCAGTTATTGCTGAGTCTCACGGATTCCCAGGAAATAAGCACACATAATGCCACAATAAAGCCTTTTTTGGGAGGGGTTAAATCGTCTTTTGTACCTCTGGTGTCACCCGGTAACCCGGTGGACATTTTTGAGGCACAGGTAATCAAGGACGTAGAGGCGCTACTTTATCAAACATCACCATCCAATTTATCTTTATCAGAAAATAAAGCTCTGAAAGAAATAAGAAGTTGGCAGGACACGGTGGTTCGCCCCTCTGACAAAGGAGGTAATATCGTCCTTTTGTCAAAAGATCAATACATGTCAGAGGCTTTAAGACAACTAACGGATGTTACGACTTATGAAAGAATTAAAGGGGATCCCACAATAAAACAGCAATGTGCATTAAGATCTTTATTAAGACAATATGTAGAGAGGGGTGCTATCTCAAAGAAGCAGGCAGAGAAACTAATACCAGGGTCACCAAATAAACCCCATTGGTACTATGTACCTAAGATTCATAAATCAGCTAATAACCCCCCAGGACGCCCCATCGTCTCTGGGGTGGGTTCCCTCACGGAACCGTTATCTAGGTACCTGGACTGGTTGTTGCGTCCCTTGTTACAGGATGTCCCTTCTTACATTAAGGACACCAATCACCTGCTTCGAGTATTGAAAGCTTTCTCCTGGCAGGAAACCTTTAGTTTAGCCTCTATAGACGTAGAGAGCCTGTATACAAGGATCTCACAAAATCTAGGGGTGGAAACTGTAAGAGAGATCCTTGGCCAAACACCGACAGATGTCCAGACGATCAACTTTATACGTGATGGGTTGACTTTTGTGCTCAATAATAATGCATTCATGTTTGATAACATATGGTATACACAACGGGAAGGTACAGCCATGGGTACGTCGGTATCATGTACCCTGGCGAACCTCTTTCTAGCATACTTCGAAGAAAAATATGTGTATTCGACTAATAATCCTTTTCTTAGGCACATAAAGTCATTCATCAGATATGTGGATGACATCTTGGTAATATGGGACGGTGCAGTGGAGGACTTTACTAAATTTGTTGATTACTTGTCAGATAATAATAATATGAATATGAAATTTACCTCCACTTATGGGGACCAGACATTGGAGTTCCTGGATGTCAAGATTGCCATAAAAGAGGGGGTAATAGTCACAGAAGTCTTCCGTAAACCCACTTCATCCAATGCACTCCTCCATTTTAAAAGCGCACATCCGCATTACACAAAACGGGCATTACCCTTTAGCCAGTTCTTAAGAGTGAAAAGAATAAATAGTTCCGTCGAGGGCTATGAACAACAATCTAAACAATTGTATAAACGCTTTGAGCAGCGAGGGTATCCACGTCCTCTTTTGGACGCAGCATTGAAGCGAGTTGAGAAAGAAGCTCCCGGCACCTTAAAATCAATTGATAGAGCCAATACAGATGATAATAAACAATTTGTTTTTAGTTTTAAATACGGCCCCATGGATTCATATATTAGATCCACAATCAGAAAGAACTGGCACATTCTGAGTAAGGACGGGGATCTGACAGAAAGGTTGCTAGAAGGTCCCCTCTTTGCAAGCCGACGCAGCAGGAACATTGGGGATATGTTGGTACGTAATCGGGTCACCACAGACCGTTCAAACTGGTTAAATAAGGACACCCCAAAGGGAAATTACAAATGCGGACAATGCAGTATATGTCCACAACATATCATAGGTGGTACTGTTCAGATAGGACCAATAAAACATGAAGTCAAGGATTTTATTTCATGTAAGACCACCTATGTTGTTTATGTGATTTTCTGCAAATGTGGCTTTTATTATTTGGGTAAAACCATCCGCCCTTTGTATATTCGTGTAAAAGAGCATTTTGCATCAATTCGGACAGGGAAAGGTGTCCCCCGACTCATTAATCATATCAGACAATGCCATGCGGGCAATACCCAAACATTATCTTTCGCAGGCATATCACGGATCTATCCACCGCAACAAGGAGGGAATCAGAATCAGCTGTTGCTAAAATGCGAGGCTCGGTGGATTATGCGCACCAACGCCACGGGCCCTATGGGTCTGAATGAGCGCCTAGATATGTCGGTCTTTTTATGAGACTGGGTCACCCTTCCTTGTCCGTATGACTTTGAGTTGTTTCAATGTTTAAAGTTACATGCAGGATACACCATTTATATTTGTATTTGTACCTTCCAACTCATGCCGCATTTATAATTCCTTTTGATAGGTCAGGACAATGCATCTAATCGTGGTTTTTAGATTTTAAATTATATATTAATGTTGAGTAACAATTTGATGTTTTGTATTTGTGTGTTTAAAATATGTAGTCGTCACGTAGTAATTAGTGCCACCGGTGGTACACGTCAGCAGGAGAGGCGGCCCTTTGGTCTGAGCAGGACTATAAGTCCCCTTTCCTTGTTCCGTTGACGTTCTGGACCTGTAGAAGCGCACTTTTTGCGCGAAACAGCTGTTGTCCCGTGTACCCACCCTGCCCGAACCCACCCGCTTGTACCTGTGATTATGCATCAATAAAGAAGAAGTTTTTATCGTCAGGACTGAGGAGTGCGCAATTTTTTTCTGTACTACAATCATTATTAAAGGTTACATGAAAACGTATTATTTTGTGATCACTATTCCCCAAGTGACCCCCAACCCTTATATTTGCTATGCGGTCTGGCCTGTTGGTTAATATTAGGTCTAGCAGTGCCCCCCTCCTTGTTGGGTCCTGAACCAGTTGTGAAAGGTAATTGTCTCTCATAGTTGTCAAAAACTGATTACCTTTACTGGAACTGCAGGTTTCTGTTCCCCAATCTATTTCAGGGTAGTTGAAGTCCCCCATAATAATGACTTCTCCTTGAGTCGCAGCTTCATCTATTTGCTTTACGAGGATATTCTCCATTGCTTCCATTATTTTTGGAGATTTATAACAAACCCCTATCAGTAATTTATTATTTTTTCCCCCTCCCCTTATCTCCACCCACAGGGACTCTACATTTTCATTAAATTCACCTATATTATCACGCCGGATGGGTTTTAAGGACGATTTTACATATAGACACACCCCTCCCCCTCGCTTATCTGTACGGTCATTTCTGAACAGGCTATAGCCCTGCAAGTTAACAGCCCAGTCATGGCTCTCATCCAGCCACGTCTCAGATATCCCCACCATGTCATAATTATGCTCCAACAACATTAGTTCTAATTCATCCATTTTGTTGGCGAGGCTTCTGGCATTAGTATACATGCACTTGATGTTCCTCTCTGTACCTCTATTCTTTCTTAAATTATTAACTGTTCTAACCCCACCCCCCATGCCACCGCCACCCCCAACTTCCTTATTTGTGCCCTGGTCTCTATCTGAACTATCTTCCCCTCCTATAAAATGAATACCCTCCCCCCCAATCCCTAGTTTAAACACTCCTCCAACCTTCTAACCATTTTCTCCCCCAGCACAGCTGCACCTTCCCCATTGAGGTGCAGCCCGTCCCTAGCGTAGAGCCTGTAGCCAACTGAGAAGTCGGCCCAGTTCTGCAGGAACCCAAACCCCTCCTTCCTACACCAATTCTTGAGCCACTTATTAACCTCCCTAATCTCCCATTGCCTCTCTGGCGTGGCACGTGGTACAGGCAGTATTTCGGAAAATACCACGTTGGAGGTCCTTACTTTCAGCTTGCAGCCTAATTCCCTGAAATCATCTTTAAGGACCTTCCACCTACCTCTAACTTTGTCATTTGTGCCAATGTGCACCATGACCGCTGGGTCCTCACCAGCCCCTCCCAATAATCTGTCCACCCGATCAGCGATGTGTCAGACTCGAGCGCCAGGTAGGCAGCACACCGTCCGACGATCCCTGTCTTTGTGACAGATTGCCCTATCTGTTCCCCTAATAATTGAGTCCCCCACTACCAGCACCTGTCTGGCCTGCCCTGCTGTCCTATTTCCCTGCTTACTGGAGCAGTCACTCCTCCGGCTTTCAGAGGACATGCCTGGCTGCAGCAGTGCTACCCCTGTACTGGCACCCCCCTCATCTGCCAACTTAGCAAACTTATTGGGGTGTGCCAGATCAGGACTAGCCTCCCTGGCACTCTTCCCTCTACCCCGCTTCCTAACTGTCACCCAGCTAACTGCGTCACTGTCCTGCAGCTCCATCCTACCATCCCCCTCCTCATCTATCCCATTGAGTGTCTGCTCTGTGAGCAGAAGACTCCTCTCCATATTGTCTATGGATCTCAGTGTTGCCAGCTGCACATTCAGATCCAGAATCTGGGCTTCCAAATGCACAACGTGCTCACATCTCGCACAGCAGTATGCACCCTCGACCGGCTGGTCAAGGACTGCATACATGTGATAAAATAAACTTAGACTGTACAGTGCCAACAGCAAAGGGTTTATCAACCTTCTTTGTGCGTTTAGAGCATGCTGATATCACATGAGCCGAATCCCCACAATAGAAGCACAACCCATTCTTGCGCCTATAATTCTGTCGTTCGCTTCTAGACAGGAAATCTATCGCATTGCATACTCTCTGGTGCCTTCTCAGAAGACACCGCCAAATGGTGCACAGGCTTGCGCTCCCGCAAACGCCGGTCAATCTGAATAGCCATTGTCATGGACTCATTCAGACCTGTAGGCGCAGGGAACCCCACCATGACGTCTTTAACGGCATCAGAGAGACCCTCTCTGAAATTCGCCGCCAGGGCGCACTCATTCCACTGAGTAAGCACAGACCATTTTCGAAATTTTTGGCAATAAATTTCAGCTTCATCTTGCCCTTGAGAGAGGGCTATCAAGGCTTTTTCAGCCTGAATCTCTAAATTAGGTTCCTCATAAAGCAACCCCAACGCCAGAAAAAACTCATCCACATTGAGCAACGCAGGATCCCCTGGCGCCAATGAGAATGCCCAATTTTGAGGGTCACCCCGCAGTAAAGAAATAACAATTTTAACTTGCTGTGCAGGATCTCCAGCGGAGTGAGATCTCAGAGAAAGGAACAATTTACAATTGTATTTGAAATTCAGAAAACAAGATCGATCTCCAGAAAAAAACTCAGGTATAGGAATCTTAGGTTCAGACATAGGAGCATGTATAACAAAATCTTGTATATTCTGAACTTTAGCAGCAAGATTATTCAAATTTGTAGCTAGACTCTGGGGATCCATATTTCAACAGGTAAAGTCTAAGCCATTCAGGGGTTAAGAGGAGAAAAAAGCAGCAGACTGCAATTATAGCTGGAGTGCAACTTCAGAGTAGAAAAAAAAAAAGTTCAACACAGTTCCTTTTCTCTCCTGCTTCAGCCCATAGATTAAACACATAGGCCGGCCATACTGTTATGGTTCCCAATGGCAGGGGAACATCAGGAGCATATGGGAAAAACGGACAAGCTCTCGGGTGATGGAAACTAGAGCTGACCGCGATGCTAAACCTATACACACAACTAATAGTAGCCGGGGAACGTTCCTGCGTTTTCTCTAGACGTCTCGCGCCAGCCGGAGATCTAACTACCCCTGGTAGACGAAAAACAGACCTGGCTTGCCTCCAGAGAAAACCCCAAAAGTTGATAGTAGCCCCCCACATATAATAACGGTGAGTTGAGATGAAAAGACACACGTAGTATGAAAGCAGATTTAGCACAGCGAGGCCCACTAACTAGATAGCAGAAAATACAAAAGGGGACTTCACGGTCAGCTGCAAAACCCTATAAAATACCATCCTGAAATTACCTTAAACTCATATGCCAACTCATGACACAGGAGTGGTAATTTCAGCCCACAAGAGCTTCCAGCTGCAGAGAGTCACATAACTGCAAGCTGGACAAAACATACAAAAATAGACAAAGGACTAAGTAGTCAAACTTAGCTGGTAGCAGACTGGAGCAGGTTCAAGCAACAGAAAGGCTCTGGTTACATTGATGGCCGGCACTGGAATGACTGAGGAGCAAGGCTAAATAGGATACTCCCATGTCCTGATGGAAACAGGTGAATTTGAGAAAACAAAGCACACAAGACACCAGTACCACCAGTGACCACCGGGGGAGCCCACAAACCGAATTCACAACAGGGGTCACTGTTGCAGGTTGTAGGCCGAGCAGAAGCGAGGAGCTTGGAGACTTCTTCTTCTGAAACAGGCTCAAAGATGTCTAGTGAGCTTGAGGTGCGGCAGGGAAGGGGATCCAGGACCTGAGGAGATTGCCCTGAGATATCCTGATGGATGTGGTTGATTTTTTCTAAGAAATAAGTGGCCAGATCCTCACCGCTGAGGTTGGTGATGGGGGCCTGTACTTTAGGATCCAGGAGGGAGTTTAAGGTTTCAAAAAGTTGTTTGGGGTTGTTGAATAGTGAGGTGATGAGGGTGGTGAAGTTGGATTGTTTGGCCAGATAAAGGGCAGAGTTGTAGGTTTTGAGCATAAACTTATAGTGGATGAAGTCTTCTGCTAAGAGAGATTTTCTCCACTGCCGCTCTGCACACCTTGAGCAACGCTGCAGGAAGCGTGTTTGCATAGTGTGCCAGGGCTGCCGTTGTCTGTGTCGTGTCTTTCTGCATGTAGAAGGTGCTGCTTCATCTAGGGCATTCTTTAGTGTATTATTGAAGTGTGACAATGCCAAGTCTGGACAGGAGAGGGAGGAGATGGGGCTAGAGATGTGTGGAGGTTGTCCGCAAGCTGCTGGATATTAATGGTACGTGTATTCCAATAAGTGTGGTAAGTGGGGGTGTCCCGAGTGAGAAGACAATTCTTGACAGAGAAGGAAAGAAGGTTGTGGTCTGAGAGCGGAAGAGGGGAGTTCGTAAAGTCGTGCAGCGAGCCAGGACAGGAGAAGATCAGGTCCAGAGTATTCCCGTCCTCATGCGTAGGAGAATTAGTAAACTGTGAGAAGCCGAATGAAGAAGTTAGAGAAAGAAGATGAGCGGCAGATTGGGAGAGGGGATCATTGAAGGGGATGTTAAAGTCTCCCATGATGAGGGCGGGGATGTCACAGGATAGAAAGTGAGTAAGCCAGGTGGCAAAGTGGTCTAGAAACTGGCGGGAGGAGCCTGGAGGGCGATAAATAACCACCACTCGCAAGGTGGTATGTGAAAATTTCAGCCCACCAAACGAGAGAGCGGCAGCGGCAGTGGTGTCCGAGTCCTGGATCCAGGTTTCTGTAATAGCCAGAAGGTTAAGGGAATTAGAAAGGAACAGATCGTGAATGTAAGTTAGTTTGTTGCACACAGACCGTGCATTCCGGAGAGCACAGTGGAAAGCGATAGGAGAAGGTATGCACTGAATGTTAATAAGATTAGCAGGGTTTCTATGCAGCTGGAGGGGAGTAATGTATGCTGGTGGAGGGGGGGCCAGGGTTCGGGGAAATGTCACCTGCAACTAGTAGAAGGAGAAAAAACAGAAAAAGCAGGTGGTGGGATGATTCGTGAGACCATTTTGAGTGCTGCATGGCGGTAGTGGCTGGTTTCGAGTGGGTAAGAAACGTCAGCAGAGCCTCAGAGTTATACATGGGTGAGGGGAGGAGGGAGGGGTGGATATAGAGTGAGTGACCAGAATGTGTTAAAGGGCGGGCGAGTTGTGAGAAAGCAGAAGTAAAAACAAATAAGAAGCAGATTGATATGATCAATGCATAATGTGGTATGACTGACCAAGACGCATGATTGTTTGAAAAACTTATGCACCTTACCTGTCTCCTGCCCTGTCCAACTGCCATTTTCTAACTGCCAAGCACTTTATACCGTTGTACTTGCACTGGTACTAGAACCAGGATGGGGAGTAGAAGGTACAAGAGCCAAAGATACTGCCAAGAACCAGCTGACGGTACTGGAACCCGGATGGGTAGCAGAAGTGACAAGAGCCAATGGAACTACTGAGGACCAGCTGACGTACTGGAACCCGGTTACTAAGCAGGAGGTACCCATGCCAGAAAGCACTACCAAGGACCACCAGAAGTTGATGGAAATCAGATACTGGGAAGGAGGCACCTAAGCCAAAGGCTCTGCCTGGAACCAGCTGACGGTACTGGAACCCAGGGGGACCTATTCAAGATTGACTTCCAAAGAACCAGCTAATGGTGCTGGAACTCAGATAGGCAGCAGAAGGTCCACATGAAAAAAAAAAATTGCAAGGCTGCGAGCCGGCTGGAGTTACCGAAAACCCAAAGTCCTACAGGGGGAGCTTGTCCTATTGGCACTACGGAACCAGCCTTGATTGCCAGTTCCTGCAGTCCACATAGAAAACACCTAAACTGCAGGCACCATAGAGTCAGCTAACCCGACCGCAACCTGAAAGGACAACGTATTGGAGGCAAAGTGACCTTGACACTACCTGGACAGCTGGCGGGCTGGAACCAGGCAGGGCAGGAGGGAGTACCCATGCCAAAGACACTTCTGAGCAGCAACTGGCGGTGTTGGAGCCCAGGGATTACAGGAGAAACAGAGTGTAGGCTGAGGCCTAATTGAAGCAGGTTTTATGTCTGTAGTAGTGTGAATGTGGAGGGAGCAGGAGAAATTGCCGCACACACACAGCAGGGGAGCAGCTGATGTTACTGAACTCAAATAACACTGGAGCATGTGTTGACTGTGCCGACGGCACTTCTGAGCAGCAACTGGCAGTGTTGGAGCCCAGGGATTACAGGAGAAACAGAGTGTAGGCTGAGGCCTAATTGAAGCAAGTTTAATATCTGTAGTAGTGTGAATGTGGAGGGAGCAGGGGAGAAATTGCCGCACACACAGCAGGGGATCAGCTGGCGCTACTGAACCCCAATAACACAGGAGCAAGTGTTGACTGTGCACACGGCACTTCTGAGCAACAACTGGCGGTGTTTGAGCCCAGGGATTACAGGAGAAACAGAATGTAGGCTGAGGCCTAATTGGAGGCAGTTTAATATCTGTTGTAGTGTGAATGTGGAGGGAGCAGGGGAGCAGCTGACGTTACTGAACCCCAATAACACGGAAGCAAGTGTTGACTGTGCAGATGGCACTTCTGAGCAGCAACAGGCAGTGTTGGAGCCCAGGGTCAATGATGGAAACAGAGTGTAGGCTGAGGCCTAATTGGAGCAAGTTTAATATCTGTTGTAGTGTGAGAGTGGACGGAGCAGAAGAAATTGCCGGATACCCAGCAGGGGAGCAACTGATGTTACTGAACCCCAATAACATAGCAGCAAGTGTTGACTGTGCAGATGGCACTTCTGAGCAGCAACTGGCAGTGTTGGAGCCCAGGGTCACTGCTAGAAACAGAGTGTAGGCTGAGGCCTAATTGGAGCAAGTTTAATATCTGTTGTAGTGTGAGAGTGGACGGAGCAGAAGAAATTGCCGGATACCCAGCAGGGGAGCAGCTGATGTTACTGAACCCCAATAACATAGCAGCAAGTGTTGACTGTGCAGATGGCACTTCTGAGCAGCAACTGGCAGTGTTGGAGCCCTGGGTCACTGCTAGAAACAGAGTGTAGGCTGAGGCCTAATTGGAGCAAGTTTAATATCTGTTGTAGTGTGAGAGTGGATGGAGCAGGAGAAATTGCTGGATACACAGCAGGGGAGCAGCCGACATTACTGAACCACAATAACACGGCAGCAAGTGTTGACTGTGCAGACGGCACTTCTGAGCAGCAACTGGCGGTGTTGGAGCCCAGGGATTACAGTTCAGGTGGTAGAAACATGAACTCAACAGGAGACCTGGATACTGTTGCCAACCAATTATTTAATCTGGAAGAGGAGTGGCAAATTCCTGCGTGATCCAGGCCTTGTTCATTTTCAGAAAAGTAAGCCAGTCAACGTTATCGGAGGATAGTCGCATGCGACGGTCTGTTAGTACACCACCTGCGGCACTAAATACGCGTTCCAATAATACACTAGCAGCAGGGCAAGCCAGCACCTCCAATGCATACTGGCTAAGCTCTGGCCATGTATCCAGCTTAGAGACCCAAAATTTGAAGGGGGAAGAGCCGTCTAGGAGTACACTGAGATGGCAAGACATGTAGTCTGTCACCATCTGACGGAAACGTTGACTCCTGCTGACTGGAGCAGTCTGTGATGGTGTAGATGCGGCGCCCCCAACGCCGCAGGGCTGAGGGGTACCCGGTACCGGGCCTCTAAGTCTCTGTTCTGGGGTTGTCACGGTGGCTAGACCCGGTCCGTGGCCCTGCTGAGGGGCGTCTAGTGAAAGAGTAGCAGAGTTCGGTGTGTGGATGGTGGTGGTGCGGTACAGTAAATAATGAGGACACCAGGTTGCAGTCTCTTTACCTCTTTACTGAAGGTCTCTGGGTCCTCAATCCGGAATACGGTTCACCGGGCTGCGCAAGTCCGGCCGGTCCGATGGCACCTCCAGAATTCTCCTTGCAGGTGGAAATCTGTGCCTACCTGCTAGCGCTATGTGTTGCGGTCCTCCCCTGCTGTGCTTACGGGATAGTCCCCACAACTGTTGTGTCTGTTTCTCGTGTTCCCTCACAACTCGATTAGATAATGTTCTGCTAATCCGTCCCTCCCGGTGTTATGGTCGGGACGCACCCGTATAACGGGTAGGCTCGGAGCTCTTCCGGGACCCTAGAGTCGCCCCTCTCCACAAGTTGCCCCCTATGTCTTCTTAGGTGATTTAGGTGAGACAGCCCGCCTGTGACTGACTGTCCTGCTGTTGGTTTGAAGTATGGCTTGGAGCACTGTACTTCCTCGGTGTTCCGGCCGCCGGTTGTGCGCCTCAGTAGGATGTTGCCTCGGTCTCACAGCACGACTCCTACTGGTATTCTCCTTCTTGCTTTGATCTCGTTTCTCACTCAGCACAATATATCTCGCTTCTGATCCTTTCTTAGGGCACCGCCACTATACTGAGCAGGCACGGTCCCGTAGCGTTCTTCCTCGTTGCCAGGCCTCTGTCAGGGTCCCAAACCTGACAGGGACCCTTCTGGTCTCTCCCTGCAACACCCTCTGCCACAAGGTGTTGCCTGTTCGATTCCCAGTAGCTTTCTCTCCTAACTTCCTGCCTGACCCCCAGTTTTACCAGTATGTGATCAGTGGCCTAATGAATAGTACCCTTAGCTCCCCCTGGAGGCCCGACTATGAAATGTATTGGTGTATGTGATACCTGGTCAGATGAATTCCTTCAGTGCCATCAGACGTACCATAGCTCCCCAAAGTGTCGGAGCCACAGTACTGCAATGACCAGGACTCTGGGGCGCTGCATAGACATTTGTGGCGGGCACACAAAACTTTGCCACATTTGGGCCATACTGGTCTTGCCTTTTGCTGAGGCACTGCTTCTGCTCCCTCTTTGTGCAGAGTTTCCTCCACTGCCTCGATGCACTGAGCTGCTTTGTAACGCACTAGCAGCACTGCTCTCGGTTGGAATAGAGAACATGATGGAATGCACCAGTGTGTCTTGGTACTCCCACATTTTACGCTCCCGGTTCAACGGTGTTATGAGGCTTTGTAAGTTGTCCCGGTAGCGAGGATCTAGGAGGGTGTACACTCAATAATCAGTCGTGTTGAGAATGTGGGCGATGCGGCGGTCGTTTCTCAGGCACCGCAGCATGAAATCAACTATGTGCTGCAGACTGCCAACTGGCCATGAAACGCTGTCCCCTGCTTGAGGCATGATCTCTGCCTGCTCTGCATCACCCCACCCTCACTCTACATACTGACTACTAGAGCATTGTGTAACTCCTTCCTCTGGACAGATGTCTTCCTCCTCCATTGACTCCTCCTGATCTTCCTCACAAAGTGTCCCCTGCCTAGGCCTTTGTGAGGAACCACGTTGCACATACTGTCCAGAAGCAGATGGCATTTGTGACTCCTCATCCTCCACATCTTCCACAACTTCCTCCCTTAGCGCTTGCAGTGTTTTTTCAAGCAAGCAGACAAGGGGGATAGTCATGCTGACTAGTGCATCATCTACACTCGCCATCCGTTTGGAATCATCGAAGGCATGCAAAACCTGGCAGATGTCCTTCATAATGGTCCACTCAGTGGTGGTGAAGTCTGAACGGCGCGCAGTGCAACTTTTTTGCGCCGGATGCAGCTGGCACTCCATTACTGCTGCCTGCTGCTCACACAACCTCTCCAACATATGTAACGTTGAATTCCACCTGGTGGGTAGGACACATATGATGCGATGTCCTGGAAGGCGGAATCGGTGCTGCAGACCTGCAATGCGTGATCTAGCCATGCTGGAACGCTGCAAGTGAGTGCACTCTAGGCAGAGCTTGTGCAGCAGTGCATCAAGATCCGGATAGTCCCTCAAAAAACTCTGCACGACCAAGTTGAGCACATGTGCCAGACATGGGATGTGAGTGAGGTTGCCTAGGCCCAGAGCTGCAACCAGATTTCGGCCATTGTCACACACTACCATGCCTGACTGGAGATTCGCTGGCACAAACCACACGTCGCTCTCCTGCTTGATGGCATTCCAGAGCTCCTGCGCTGTGTGGCTTCGATTCCCCAAAGAAATTAATTTCAATACGGCCTGTTGACGTTTGGCCACAGCTGTGCTCATATCGGTCGTAACAGGTAAGCGTTCACGGGTCCATGTGGAGGTAGACTGTGATGGCTCCTGCAGCTCTGATTCAGAGGAACTGGAGTATGAGGAGTAGTCAATGTGTACAGACTGGATTCCTGCAATCCTTGGAGTTGGCAGAACACGTACAGCACCACTCTCAAGATCTGTACCCGGCTCCACGACACTTACCCAATGGGCAGTGAGGGAAAAGCATCGCCCCTGTTCATGGTGACTGGTCTATGCATCAGTGGTGAGGTGGACCTTGCTACTGACGGCGTTCAGTAGCGCGTGTTTTATGTGTCCCTCCACATACTTGTGCTGGGCAGAGATGGCTTGCCTGCTGAAATAAAAGCGGCTGGGCACATTGTATTGTGGGACTGCCAATGCCATCAAGTTACGGAAGCTGTCAGTCTCCACCAGCCTGAATGACAGCATTTCAAGGGACAGTAGTTTTGCAATGCCTGCATTCAGAGCCTGTGCTCGGGGGTGGTTTGCCGAGAATGGCCGCCTTTTCTCCCATGCCTATGCTACCGATGGCAGTCGACAGGGCTGGGAGTGTGAGGATGACAGGGAACGTGGTGCTGTGGGTGGAATTACACTGGGTCTCTGTACAACAGTGCCAGAGGTTCTTCCATGGCGATCCTGTGAGGAAGCCGAACCAGCTGTGTGTGAGCTGGAGGAAGAGGCTACAACACGAGCTGAAGAGGTGGTAGGTGCCGCTGTAGGTTGGCCTAGGTCTTTAGTGTGTTTTTGTAACTCCACCACGTGCTTGGTCCGCACATGTTTCCACATATTTGTGGTATTGAGGTTGCTGGCACTTCCCTCTTTTCACTTTCTGATGACACAGTTTGCATTTGACAAAGCAAATGTCATCTGCAACTGTGTCAAAAAAGGACCAGGCACTGCAAGTCTTGGGAGCGCCCGTTTTGGGTTTTGGAAGAGGCATGCTCCTAATGGGTGATGAAGTGGAGGCTACAGGCAACCCAGGCTGCCCCCTCCCTCTCCCTCCTTTTTGGGCCATTCAGGGAATCTCTTCCTCAGAGCTGCTCCCACCACCTTCCTGTACCTCACGCCATGATGGATCAGGGACCTCATCATCTACACTACCCTCTTCCAACAACTGCTTCTCCTGGGTAGTCTCGGCAGCACAGTACGCAACAGAAAGTGGCACCTGAGTCTCATCATCAGATGCGTACTGAGGTGTGCTGACCGTAGGCACTGGCCCACCCGCCTCTTCAGATTCAGAGAGACAAAGCAGTTGCGCATCACTGCATACTGCCTATACTTAAATTTCTCGAATGCTGCTTGGCTGGCCCCCTCTTTCCAAGCCAAGAGATTCAGAGAACAGAAGTAGAGATGGCTCCTGTCCAGGGCTCTCTGACTGCCTGGGCAATTTGGCAGGTGGTGAAGAGACAGATGGGTGCTCTTCAGTGCTCTGGACCTGAGAGGATGTGACACTAATTTAAGTCGATGCGTTAGCTGCCATCCATCCGACAACGGCTTCAATTTGTTTGTCCCGCAGCAGTGGGGTACAGCGAGCTCCTACAAAGCTGCGCATAAAGGACTGTTCCCTGGTAAAACTGGGGGATGCTGAGTCATTGGTGCCCACACCAGGCCCAGAATCCCCACGTCCTCTCCCTGCAGAAACTCCACGCCCATGACCACATGCCTTACTTCCTGCCTTCTTCATCTTGGTAGACTGATAAAGATAGGCAGAAAAGTACTAAGGGCTTAGTGTGCTTATTCCTGAACAGCTGCTAACAGGTATAAGAAACACTAATTTTACAAAGTGTGGACTAGACTTTGATATGAGCTAATGTGGCTTACACAACTGTAAAGTGTAATGTTTGGTGAAATTTATTTAGGTTTTTTGTTTTTTTTTGACAAAAAAATGGATGTGCCCAAAGATGTAAAACCGATAGTATCACAAACTATCGGTAGCTATTACAATGCAGGTTGGTAACCTACAATGCAATAGATGAGGCTCCAAAAAATAGGCTAATACTAATCTGGCTGGGGCTGCAGGGCACAAGGCTGCAGAAAGGCTCCTCTATCTACTCCTGTATAGTGCACGCAATCTAGATGGATACGGATGGAAACACAGCACTAATAGGAGAAATCAGGAAAAATGGGCTGCACTAAATGAAAAAAAGGACAATGTATGAGGCAGTGATGCACGCTGAGCGGAGTACAACCAGATGTGGCTGCAGAACACACTGCAGCGAGAGATGCACTCACACACACAGACCTTGCAGACAGCCGTGAACGGCGCTGCAAGGCTGCAGAAAGGCTCCTCTATCTACTCCTATAAAGTATGTGCACGCTATCTAGCTGGATACGGATGGAAACTAATAGGAGAAATCAGGAAAAATGTGCAGCAGCACAAATTCAAAAAAGGACAATGGAACAATATGAGGCAGTGACGCACGCTGAGGGAACTACAACCGGCTGTGGCTGCCGAACAGACTACAGAGTGAGCTGCACTCACACACAGAGACCTTGCAGACAGCTGTGAACAGCGCTGCAAGGCAAAAAAAAGGTTCTCACACAGCAGTTGCTGCAAGGCAAAAAAAAGGTTCTCACACAGCGGTTGCTACAGTAGCCTTGGTAAAGCACAATGAAGCAAATCGCTATCTCAAGCTGTACCTCAGTCAGAACAGCAGCGTCCTGTCCCTAACTAAATTCACAGCAGAGTGAACCCAAAATGGCGGCGGCTTTTATAGTGCATCATGACATCACTTCAGCAGCCAATCACAGCCATGCCTTTAGTTACATGCCTAACATGCATAACAGGATGTGCCCACACTTCTTAGGATTCCTCATTGGCTGAATTAAATCAAACTGGCTCATAGCATTATGGGAACTTCCGATTCCGGTATTCGATATCGCAAAAGTATCGGAACTCAGTATCGGAACTCCGATACCGTGAATATCGGCCGATACCCAATATTTGCAGTATCGGAATGCTCAACACTAATTATGTTCCATCAGCTCTATCACATCTTTTTTGTCTCCAAATCCTCTATTTTCAATGCATCGTACATTATCCTATACGTGCCTGGCACCTGGTGGCTCTTCTTGTAATTACAGTCCACAGGACACTTCCATGTTACAATATAGATTGTGATTCATTTCATTTTTGCTGTTTAGAGCTGTCTTCAGCAATTTCAAATTGAATGCAATGCCTGTGGTGACAAGTTAGGCTCTTTTTGGTTCTTGTTCTCCTTGGGATAGGGGACTAAGAGGTGAAATTTGAGACGCTGTGACATCCATCACCTTTTTTAGGTATACCCTTTCAACCTCCTTTAGGGAACACCTTCCATGAGCAGACATATTACTAAAAAATTGCCATCTTCTTGTGTCACATCCTGATTTTTTCTTTGGAGGTCCTACATAAATTCCTTTTTTTCCATCTCCCTGTCTTTTTATACTAAATAAGTTGTTTTAAATATTATGTTAATAAAAAAATTTGTTTTATTCACTACCTCTTGCGTCACTTCATACCTTATTAGGTAAATTTTGTTAACTGATAATGGCATCATCAGCACTAAACATCTTCGTCGCTAGCTCAAAACTGTGCAGAAGGGTGCATAGGTCCCTGATGTGAGACTACTCCTGCAGCGTGATTTGCCCCACCTCTGGATCTCGTTGGCCCAGGCTATACGTCATAATGTATTGCACCAGGGTTCGTCGGTGCTGCCACAGTCGCTGCAACATGTGCAGAGTTGAATTCCACCGTGTGGGCACATCGCATTTCAGGCATTGTAAGTCGTTGAGCTGTGGGATGCGAACGGCGGAAGAGAGTACACAGCGACCATGCCCTCTGCAGAAGTCCATCTAGTCCGGGATAGTGGGATAAAAATTGCTGGATAACCAGGTTCAAAATGTGAGCCATACAAGGCACGTGTGTGACATTGCCCCGGCGAAGGGCCGCACCCAGGTTTGCTGCATTGTCGCACACCGCCTTCCCTGACTGCAGGTTCATTGGAGACAACCATTGATGGAACTTGGTCTCCAGAGCTGACCACATCTCCTCAGCTGTGTGACTCACATTTCCCAGACATTTCACAGTAAATACCACCTGATGCCGTTGAGCCCTGGTGACAGCATAGTAAGGAGGTGTGCAGGATTCCTTCTGCTCAGTTAGAATGCAGGTGGCATTACCAGACAGGGTTTGGGTGCAGGTGGAGGACCGAGAGGAGGTTGAGGAGGCAGAAGCAGTGGAGGAACTTAGAGATACAGAGGATCGATGCGCAACTCGTGGGGATGGCAAGACTTGGACAGCAGCCCCTTCTCCTGTTGTCACCATAGTTACCCAGTGCCCAGTCACCGACATGTAACCCCCTGTCCATTTTCTACTCGTCCAAGTGTCTGTGGTGAAATGCACCCTGTAACACACAGAGTTTCTCAAGGAAGCGGTGATGTTGTGCGCGACATGCTGGTGTAGCGCAGGCACAGCTTTCTTTGAGAAGTAGTGGCGACTGGGCATCTGGTACTAGGGCACTGCGACGGACATAAGGTATCGAAAACCTCTGTGTCCACCAGTTGGAAAGGAAGAATTTCTGAAGCCAACAGCTTGCAGATGGTGAAATTCAACCTCTTAAGGTACCTTCACATTTAACGACGCTGCAGCGATAGCGACAACGATGCCGATCGCTGCAGCGTTGCTGTTTGGTCACTGGAGAGCTGTCACACAGACCGCTCTCCAGCGACCAACGATGCCGAGGTCCCCGGGTAGCCAGGGTAAACATCGGGTTGCTAAGCGCAGGGCCGCGCTTAGTAACCCGATGTTTACCCTGGTTACCAGCGTAAAATGTAAAAAAAACAAACAGCACATACTTACATTCGCGTCCCCCGGCGTCCGCTTCCCTGCACTGACTGAGCGCCGGCCCTAACAGAAGAGCGTTGACGTCACCGCTGTGCTGTACTTTAACTTTACAGCCGGCGCTCAGTCAGTGTGGGAAGCAGACGGCGGGGGACGCGAAGGTGAGTATGTACTGTTTGTTTTTTTTACATTTTACGCTGGTAACCAGGGTAAACATCGGGTTACTAAGCGCGGCCCTGCGCTTAGTAACCCGATGTTTACCCTGGTTACCAGTGTAAAACATCGCTGGCATCGTTGCTTTTGGTGTCAAACACGACGATACACGCCGATCTGACGACCAAATAAAGTTCTGAACTTTCTTCAACGACCAGCGATATCACAGCAGGATCCTGATCGCTGCTGCCTGTCAAACTAAACGATATCGCTAGCCAGGACGCTGCAACGTCACGGATCGCTAGCGATATCGTTTAGTGTGACGGTACCTTTAGCTTTGTCATGGCTAGGAGGAAATGGTCTTTTACTTGTCCACATCTGAGGAACCGAGGGCTGGCTGCCGTGCTTAGACGGAGTTGAGTAGGGTGTCCCCGGCAAACTGCTGGTCTGTGAGGAAGGTGTAGGCAGAGATATTATGTTGCCTTGATCAAAATGTGGTGGTTTCGATGTCGGATAGCGCTCAACACCAGCAGGTGTTTCCACTTGCAAATTTACTGATGACCTGCCAATCACACTGGCTGTTGCGGGTAAAGAGGTGGAAGGTCTGCATCCAAAACCAAGTGCGACTGCTGTCCCCACAGTCACAGAGGATGAAGAGGACGCGGATGCACTTGATGGGGCAGACGGTGGTTGACCCGGCCCACTAGGCCGCATTGTAGCACAGTGAGCTTCCCACTGCAACTTATGCCTCATATCCATGTGACGATTCATGCATGAAGTACTCAAACTATTCATTTTTTGGCCTCTACTGAGATTTTGGTGACAAATCTTACAGACCACATGAGTTGGGTCATCCTTTGCGATCTCAAAAAATGAAAAAAATGCCCAGGCTATGCAAGGCTTAGAGCACATGCAACCTGAAGAGCCACCACAACTTGTGCTCAGAGGCACAGTTGTGGTTGAGGATGCAGTTGTTGACTTGCTTCCAGTACTCCATCTCTGTCCAGGAAGGCGCAACCTAACCTCGTCGTCAGACTTGTCACTAGCATCCTTCTCCACCACCTCTGCTGACCCAATGGACTGGCGGACTGTGGGTTGACAGTAAGTGGGGTCTCCAACCTCGTCATCATCACACTGTGTTCTCACACCCATCGTCCTCAAAGCCAAACTCTTCCTACCCTGACCAAAAAGTAAAGTTTTCGATCCAATCAGGTATCTCAGGCTCCTCATCATCTTCCTCATTGTCTCCACCAACAGGAGTTACAGTTTGGGAATGAGGGTCTAAATTATGCTCAGAACCTTCTTCATCTGGGCCTGGATCTGATTCACAAAGATTCTGGGCATCAGTACAGATCATTTCCTCGTCTGAATTCACAGAAGCTCTGGAGCAGACCTCTGATTCCCTGGCTATAGTATAAGTAAACAGCTCTGCAGACTCAACCACCTGGGTTACCCCATATTCAGATCGGCGGCTGGAGTCTTGGGAGCTGTGAGGAAGTAAGTGCGATTGGGGTGACAACTCTGAGGACTGAAGTAGTTGTGATGTTGAAGTTGACATGGAGGAGAGCCCACTTGAACGAGCACTTGATATCCGTTCAAGCACCTGCTGTTTTTGTGCCTCATCTGGAATTTGTAGCGATGCTCGTAGCGATGGTTGTACGAAAAGGATCATATCAGATTGTCCACAAAAAGAAGTAGACATCTTACTTTAGCTGGAAGATGGTCTTTCTTCTGCAGATGTTACTGTTGCTTTACCACCTACCCCACGGACACAACCTTTATTTCCTTTCCAACACGCCTATTCCCCTTTCCACCAGCAGCAGGCCTTTTGCCACTCATTTTGGTGCTTTACTAATTGGCAACTCTGCAGTTTTTGGCACAAAAAATGATGGATGGAAACTGAGCAGAACTGAGTGGCCAAATTGTGGTACTAGGTTACACCAAATGCTGTGACTAACACTTGCACAGCACTGGCTCAGACCTGCCTGGCAAACAGTGCTATGAACTGCTGTAACCTACCCTGAAAAGGGCTGATATTACAACTAGTCCCGACTCCTCCCAACTCCCTAAACCTATCTCTCTGACAATTCGCTCCAAAAAAACACTTTTAGTCTGTATAGCGCCCACAGCAGTAGTGGTGCCGTCTAACACTAAGCTGCAGCAGTGAGGAAATGGTGGCGACGGGGCAAATGGCTGGTTCTTATAGGGCAAGGACATGTGACATACACAGCCAATGACACATGCCCTTGCTTGTGTGCATCACATGCACATTGCTGTGTGTGTGTGCACTGCTGATAGGCTAATTGACTGCACCGCCCCACTGTAAATGCGGGAAAGAAAGAAAAATGGAGATCGGCGTTATTTCAGCACAGATCTATCCCCCCCGCCCACTATACACTGAAACAGTCTATTAACAATGATAAACAGTTTTAATGTGCAAATCAAGCTAGGCTTTTGGTGAACGAACAGTTATCGAACAGAAACTCGAACAGCCGAATTTTAAGCAAATTGTTCGGGTACGTCGAACGACTCGAACACCGCCCAAAACAGCTCGAATTTGAAATTGGCGAACAGTTTGACTCGAACACCGCTCATCTCTACTAGTGATAATAGAAATTTATCTTCAGTAGCAAAACATTTCACAGACAGCCATTCGAGGAGTATAGTTTCTCTTCGTGCCTATGGAATAGAAGTAATTAATTCCTTACCACGGGAAGGAGATATACAGCGACAGCTTCTAACTAGGTAAGCTTTCTGGATTTATTATTTGGGCACTAGATCTCTGAATGGCTTAGGCTACTTTCACACTGGCGTTTTTTTGCATACGTCGCAATGCGTCGTTTTGGCGAAAAAATGCATCCTGCAAAGTTGTCTGCAGGATGTGTTTTTTCCCCATTGACTAACATTAGCGACGCATTGCGACGCATTGACACACGTCGCAACTGTCGTGCGAAGGTTGCGTCGTGTTGCGTCAGACCTTCGGCACAAAAAAAACGTTACATGTAACGTTTTTTCTGCGTCAGAAGCGTCTTTTCCGACCACGCATGCGCGGCCGGAACTCCGCCCCCACCTCCCCGCCCCTCACAATGGGGCAGCGGATGCGATGAAAAACAGCATCCACTGCCCCGTTGTGCGGCGCTTTCAGCGCTAGCGTCAATGCGCTGCAACGTCGCATAGCGACGTGCAGTGCACGACGCTAGTGTGAAAGTAGCCTTAAATAAACGTAATGAATGAGGTAATGTTTCATTACTGGGTCACGCAGTGGTATTCATATGGATTATACATATACAAAGACATACTGATAGGGAATTTAGATTGTGAGCCCCAACAAGGACAGCGATGATAATGTGTGCAAACTGTACAGCGCTGCGGAATATGTTAGCGCTATATAAAAATAAAGATTATTATTTTTATTATTATTGTTACATGGTCCTTTTTTTTTTTCTTCTCTTGTTTCTGTTCTTTAAGGGGATACAAATTTTGCATATATATATATATATATATATATATATATATATATATATATATATATATATATATATATATATATATATATATATATATATATATATATATATATTATATACTTCATATATTTTTACCATCCTGCAGATTGTATTGTATATGTCAACATATCTCATGTTTTTCTATGTCTATTTTAGGACCTTTCTGGTCTAATTTACATATGTCATGTGATTCCTTCTGTCTTTCTGATTGGTCTTTAGATATTTATAAACTTGTCTTGCTGGTGGTAAGATGAGAGCTTTGACAAAGATCACTGCTGTGATCGAAACGCGTCGCTCTGTCTGCTCATCTGTCATTTATTGTCCCGGATTCTCACATGGAAGTTTTAAAGATTTTCTAAATAAAGGAGTATTCATTTTTTTTTATCAAAGGAGCTGGACGAGATCTCTTTTTTTCATTTGTCTACAACCACGTCAACCAGGACGGACTTCCGCGCACCTGTGCTTCTAACGGTGAGCTGGCTTTTTTTCTATGTGTTTCAAGAAAAATTTACTTTTAAGTATAACAGGAAATATAAAAAGAAAAATGGAAAAAAACTAAGAATCTTTGGACTTCAGTCTCTTAAAAAAATCATGAGTAGAGGAATACTATTCATCAGTCTTCTCCCCTTTCATATGCATGGGCTTCTTACACTGTTGGGAGTAAACGAGGCGGCAGTGTCAGTGAGATGTTATCTCAGTAGTTGGTTATATAAAGAGATGATGTCCCCATAGATAGCAGATTGTTGTCACCAGTCTGACCATCACCTGAGCAGTGATGGTATAGTGTGATCAATGGCCGCCTTATCAGCGGCTCCTGCCCGGCCTCCTCCTGCCTGAAGCTAAGAGCAGATTGTTAGGACCTGATGCCTTTATTGTCACTCATCACATGGGACATTGTGGTAACCCATATCATTGAGATAACAATGATGAATTCTCCACTAGCTAACTCATTCAAGGCTAAAGGCACCTTCACACGAAGCGACGCTGCAGCGATAGCGACAGCGATGTCGATCGCTGCAGCGTCGCTGTTTGATCGCTGGAGAGCTGTCACACAGACCGCTCTCCAGCGACCAACGATGCCGAAGTCCCCTGGTAACCAGGGTAAACATCGGGTTGCTAAGCGCAGGGCCGCGCTTAGTAACCCGATGTTTACCCTGGTTACCAGCGTAAAAGTAAAAAAAACAAACAGTACATACTCACCTGCGTGTCCCCCAGCGTCTGCTTCCTGATACTGACTGAGCTCCGGCCCTAACAGCACAGCGGTGACGTCACCGCTGTGCTTTCACTTTCACTTTAGGGCCGGCGCTCAGTCAGTGTCAGGAAGCAGACGCTGGGGGACGCATGTAAGTATGTACTGTTTGTTTTTTTTACTTTTACGCTGGTAACCAGGGTAAACATCGGGTTACTAAGCGCGGCCCTGCGCTTAGTAACCCGATGTTTACCCTGGTTACCAGAGTAAAACATCGCTGGTATCGTTGCTTTTGCTTTCAAACACAACGATACACGGCGATCGGACGACCAAATAAAGTTCTGGACTTTATTCAGCGACCAGCGACATCACAGCAGGATCCTGATCGCTGCTGCCTGTCAAACTAAACGATATCGCTAGCGAGGACGCTGCAACGTCACGGATCGCTAGCGATATCGTTATAAAGTCGTTTCGTGTGAAGGTACCTTAAGGCTACTTTCACACATCTGTTTTTTGCCATCAGGCAGGATACGTTGAAGTTTTAAAAAAATGGATACGGCACAAAATGTGAAAAACTGATAAGACGGATCCGTTTTTTTTTTTGCTGGATCCATTTTGTGGGTTTTTTTTGTTTTTTTTTAAACTGGAGATATAATTTGCATTTCCTTTTCGGGGAAAAAAAAGAGGAGAGAGAAAGAAAGAGAATGAGAGAGAGACTCCAGAATAGAAAATGCAGCTACGTGGCATGCTCAGTGTAAAAAAATGGAATCGGTAGGTGGATTCACCCATTTCACCTCACGTTTCGTCCGTATATCGCCGGAACTGTCGTTGTGCGCTTTTTCGCCGGACACAAAAAACGTTCCTCTGGACGTTTTCTCCAGTCTCCGGAAAACTAACTTTTGATGGATCCGGCAAAAAACGGATGAAACGTGTGGCCATCAGGCGCGATCCAGTTCTAATACAACTCTATGAGAAAAAAACGGATACGGCGTAAAAAAAGAATCCGTTATTTTTAAAAATCACTGGATTGTGCCTGATGGGAGAAACCTGATGTGTGAAAGTAGCCTAAGGCTGGTTTCACACTTGCGTTTTGATCTGCAGCATTTTTAGTGAAAAAAACGCATGCTTTTTTTTCCCTATGTTTAACATTAAAAACGCATGTGTTTTTTTTATATGCGTTTTGCCGCGTTTAACGACGCATGCGTTTTTTTGCTGCATGCGTTCTTTTGCAGAAATGCAACATGTAGTAATTTTCAGAGGCGTTTTTTTGCCGCAAAAAAACTGCATGCGTTCATTTGCGTTTGATTTGCGTCAAAAAATACATTGATGTCTATGGAAACGCATGCGTTTTTGCGTACCCCTAACCCTAACCCTAACCCTACCACTAACCCTAACCCTAACAATATGACAGTGAATACTCTCCGAGTTTATATTTTTAGGACTCTATAGCAATACCATATATCTTGGGGTGTCCACATTGAACAAAGCTTTTTATTAGAAGAATGTCATGGTCTCCAGGTCAACATAATAGCCAGTCCCTATGGATCCCTAGGATCCCTAGGGTTAGGGTTAGGGGTAGGGTTAGGGGTAAGGTTAGGGTTAGGGTTTGGATCCCTAGGGTTAGGGTTAGGGTTAGGGGTAGGGAATTGTCTGATCTCTCACATTTCCCTTGCTTTAATTAGTTATTTTCCTCAGTTATGATTAATTTTCTCTCTTCCTCATATGTTCAATGTGAGAGGGACGATGAAGAGGGAATAGGCTGCACTTCCAAATTCAAAACACCTAATAAATATAAAAGAGGCTGCCACACCATGCTAGGGGAAAAACAACATGGAAGAATGCAGGAAAGACCAAACACATGGGTTGGTGTGCACACCTGATTCAATAATCTCAAACTAATATTTTAAAATATATGACTTTATTGGAACACTGGAACATACAAAACCACAACCACGTAAAAACAATTAAAACTTGTATGCTTTGTAAAAAGGAGGACAGGGCCATGGGTACCTGCTCTGCGCTGGGTCCAGAACAGTTGGGACTGTCACCTCTGATGTCCGAGGGAAAGCTTAGGGGTCCGGACCTACACTTGCATCTGGGAGCAGAGGGTGTGGCTAAGCTAAAAAAGCCACACACCCTGACCCACGCAGAAGCGGTCAGACTTGGCGGGAACAGACAGTGCACAGCAGAGAGAAGTGAGTGCTTCGTCCCTCGAGCACTGCAGCAGCGTAGGCCAGCCGCCACCCGCAAAGACTGTGCACAACGATGGGCAGTGTCCCTCACAGAGCACGGTGCCAAACGATTTGGGCCCGTGAGTCCCGCACGAGGGCAGCATGACAGACACTGGGTGTGTGACCGTTATCTGCGTCCTGACCCCCTGGTGTTTTTTGCTGAGCCACGTTAGGCTCAAACAGTGCTGTGGCCTGTACCCTCTCTACCGCATCAAAATGTAAGGAGCACATGGAGGAGTGGGTAAATATGAATGTTTGCCTTCCTTATAATGCTATTATAATCATGTCGTGCATATTTATGGTACCCGTTGTGTAAATGCTATGTATAATTACTGTTATAGTTTTAGGAAAAGCGTAGTACCCTAGTTTGGCCACTAGATGGGGGTGCAGAGTTATTCAGTTTGTAAATAGTGGGAGGAGCTAACGGCAGTTAACCTGAGAAACATCTAGAATTTGAATCAGTTGGGCGGGAGCGCCCTGACAGGGCAGTTAGCTCCGTGACGTTTCAAGACAGGAGCCCAGACATCCATCACCACAGGCCAGGACAGCAACAAGAAGGAGCTACAGTGGAAAAAAGCAGTGTGGTACAGAAGCTGAAGGAAAGGCCAAGAGATTACAGGGACGCAAGAGACTCCATGAGGTGGCGACCAGCATGGGCTGGTAACCCTTGAATGCGGTAGGTCCCCATAATTTACTGGAGGCCATAGGTAAGAACAACAGGAGAAGCTATGGCAGTGCAGAAGGGCAGGTCCCTCACTATGTGGCAACTGACTTCGGGTACAGATGATCTGAACTCTGGGGCGAAACAGACTGAGGAGTGTCTAACCATGGCAGAGGCCGTCAGGGAGGACGCTGAGAGACCGTCTGGGACGCTCCGACCTGGGTATCTGCTGTGTAGCCATGAGAGAAGCGCAGGGAAAGATGAAGACAACTGTATTGTGCGATCTGTGCTAAAAAGCTGTGAGGTAAAAGGATGTGCTGCTGTATAAAGGAACCAGTAAAGATGGTATTGTGAAAGTTGCAATGGACTGTGCCTCAGTTTGTGTGAAATCGTCTGGAGAGAGTCCCCTGCAGAGGAGAGGAGACTCTGAAGGAGTTGGACCTGGAGACACAGATACACTTACTAATGGACAGTATGTTTATGTGAGGGGAGGCCAGGGTGTGATGGACAGAATTCCTCAGCCACGACTACCGCCATGGCCGACCCTTACACTTATATAGACTAGGGGCTCAGCGGAGGGTAACAGAGACTAACCGCTGCCGCCAGAAGACGGATCATCGTTATCTTCACCCGACCAACCCCGCACCAGCCATTGCTGAGACCATCACTTGCCTTGTAACCCCCACAGCCTGAAAACCGACTGTGCCAAGTGCGAGCAGGTTGCAGGATGCAGTGACAGACAAGAGACAGAGCAAGGGTTAACAATTTTACTTAGCACAGGGATACTCAGGGATACAGGGTTAAATGGGGAAGAATAAGCAGTTCAGATGTAAAAGGATATACTGATTGAAGGAACAACGGATATAGCAGAGGTAATAGTTCTGACTGGATAAATTAACCCTATCAGAACTATTACCTCTACTATAGCCGTTGTTCCTGCAATCAGTATATCCTTCTACATCTGAACTGCTTATTCTTCCCCATTTAACTGTTTACCTCCCTGCGTGGAGTCTCCCGGTGTTAATTGAAATTGTTAACCCTTGCTCTGTCATTTGTCTGTCACTGCATCCCACAACCTGCTCACATACTTCATGGTGATCAACCAACACCCCTAGAAATAAAGACATGGCATCCCTGTCACAATACACACATACCGCATGAAGTATAAACTGGCAATAAGCTATCAATAGCAGGTACAAACAAGGTCAGAGGCTGATGTGTAAGGTCAGTCCCAAAATATATAAGATAACTTCCAATGTGTCTGTATGGTGCAGGTAGTACCCCGTAAAGGTACCTTCACACTCAGCGACGCTGCAGCGATACCGACAACGATGCCGATTGCTGCAGCGTAGCTGTTTGGTCGCTAGAGAGCTGTCACACAGACCGCTCTCCAGCGACCAACGATGCCGAGGTCCCCGGGTAACTAGGGCAAACATCGGGTTGCTAAGCGCAGGGCCGCGCTTAGTAACCCGATGTTTACCCTGGTTACCAGTGTACAATGTAAAAAAAACAAACACTACATACTCACCTTCGCGTCCCCCGCCGTCCGCTTCCCTGCACTGACTGAGCGCCGGCCCTAACAGCAGAGCGGTGACTATCATGATCTCCATGGCCAGAGAACTAGCATAAGCCTCAATAGGAACAAGCTCTTGGAAGATGTAACTGTACTGACCATGAACTAAACCTACCGCATCATCTAGAAGTAGCCAGGTAGCATGTCCTACTTTTTATCCCTATATGCCCAGCGCCGGCCGGAGAACTAAATAATGCTAGCAGAGGGAAATATAAGACCTGACTCACCTCTAGAGAAATGCCCAAAAAGGAGACAGAAGCCCCCCACATATATTGGCGGTGATATGAGATGAAACAACAAACGCAGCAGGAAAATAGTTTTAGCAAATTTGAGGTCCGCTTTCTAGATAGCAGAAGACAGAAAGCATACTTTCATGGTCAGTAGAAAACCCTAACAAAACACATCCAGAAATTACTTTAGGACTCTGGCATTAACTCATAATACCAGAGTGGCAATTCCTGATCAACAAGAGCTTTCCAGACACAGTAACGAAACTGCAGCTGTGAACTGGAACCAAAATACAAAAACAAAACATGGACGAATGTCCAACTTATCTAGTAGATGTCTGGGAGCAGGAACAAGCACAGAGAGGCTTCTGATTACATTGTTGACCGGCAAGCATCTAACAGAGAAGCCAGGTTATATAGCGACACCCAGATCTAATCAGAACAGGTGAACAGGGAAGATGATGTCACAAGTTCAATTCCACCAGTAGCCACCGGGGGAGCCCAGAATCCAAATTCACAACAGTACCCCCCCCTCAAGGAGGGGGCACCGAACCCTCACCAGAACCACCAGGGCGATCAGGATGGGCCCTATGAAAGGCACGAACCAGATCAGAGGCATGAACATCAGATGCAGTGACCCAAGAATTATCCTCCTGGCCGTATCCCTTCCACTTGACCAGATACTGGAGTCTCCGTCTGGAAACACGGGAGTCTAGGATTTTTTCCACAACGTACTCCAACTCACCCTCAACCAACACCGGAGCAGGAGGCTCAACGGAAGGCACAACCGGTGCCTCATACCTGCGCAATAACGACCGATGAAAAACGTTATGAATAGAAAAGGATGCAGGGAGGTCCAAACGGAAGGAAACAGGGTTAAGAATCTCCAATATTTTATACGGACCGATGAACCGAGGCTTAAACTTAGGAGATGAGACCCTCATAGGGACAAAACGAGAAGACAACCACACCAAATCTCCAACACAAAGCCGAGGACCAACACGACGGTGACGGTTGGCAAAAAGCTGAGTCTTCTCCTGGGACAACTTTAAATTGTCCATCACCTGCCCCCAGATATGATGCAATCTCTCCACCACCGCATCCACTCCAGGACAATCCGAGGATTCCATCTGACCGGAGGAAAATCGAGGGTGGAACCCCGAATTACAGAAAAACGGGGACACCAAAGTGGCAGAGCTGGCCCGATTATTGAGGGCGAACTCCGCCAATGGCAAAAAAGCAACCCAATCATCCTGGTCAGCAGACACAAAACACCTCAGATATGTCTCCAGGGTCTGATTAGTCCGCTCGGTCTGGCCATTAGTCTGAGGGTGAAAAGCAGACGAAAAAGACAAATCTATGCCCATCCTAGCACAGAATGCCCGCCAAAATCTAGACACAAATTGGGTTCCTCTGTCAGAAACGATATTCTCAGGAATACCATGCAAACGAACAACATTTTGAAAAAACAGGGGCACCAACTCGGAAGAAGAAGGCAATTTGGGCAGGGGAACCAAATGGACCATCTTAGAAAAACGGTCACACACCACCCAGATGACAGACATCTTCTGAGAAACAGGCAGATCTGAAATAAAATCCATCGAGATGTGTGTCCAAGGCCTCTTAGGAATAGGCAAGGGCAACAATAATCCACTAGCCCGAGAACAACAAGGCTTGGCCCGAGCACAAACGTCACAAGACTGCACAAAGCCTCGCACATCTCGTGACAGGGAAGGCCACCAGAAGGATCTTGCCACCAAATCCCTGGTACCAAAAATTCCAGGATGACCTGCCAATGCAGAAGAATGTACCTCAGAGATGACTCTACTGGTCCAATCATCAGGAACAAACAACCTATCAGGCGGACAACGATCCGGTCTATCCGCCTGAAACTCCTGCAAGGCCCGCCGCAGGTCTGGAGAAACGGCTGACAAGATAACTCCCTCCTTAAGAATACCTGTGGGGTCAGAGTTGCCGGGTGAATCAGGCTCAAAACTCCTAGAAAGGGCATCCGCCTTAACATTCTTAGAACCCGGTAGGTACGATACCACAAAATTAAACCGAGAGAAAAATAATGACCAGCGCGCCTGTCTAGGATTCAGGCGCCTGGCGGTCTCAAGATAGATCAAATTTTTGTGGTCAGTCAATACCACCACCTGATGTCTGGCCCCCTCGAGCCAATGGCGCCACTCCTCAAACGCCCACTTCATGGCCAAAAGCTCCCGATTCCCAACATCATAATTCCGCTCAGCGGGCGAAAATTTACGGGAAAAGAAGGCACAAGGCCTCATCACGGCGCAGTCAGAACTTTTCTGCGACAACACTGCCCCAGCCCCGATCTCAGAAGCGTCGACCTCAACCTGAAAAGGAAGAGTCACATCAGGCTGACGCAACACAGGGGCAGAAGAAAAACGGCACTTAAGCTCCTGAAAGGCCTCCACAGCATCAGGGGACCAATTAGCAACATCAGCACCCTGTCTAGTCAAATCGGTCAATGGCTTAACGACATCCGAAAAACCAGAAATAAATCGACGATAAAAGTTGGCAAAGCCCAAAAATTTCTGAAGACTTTTAAGAGAAGAGGGCTGCGTCCAATCACAAATAGCTTGAACCTTGACAGGATCCATCTCAATGGAAGAGGGAGAAAAAATATATCCCAAAAAGGAAATTCTCTGAACCCCAAAAACGCACTTAGAACCCTTGACACACAGAGAATTAGACCGCAAAACCTGAAAAACCCTCTTAACTTGCCGGACATGAGAGTCCCAATCATCCGAAAAAATCAGAATATCATCCAGATACACTATCATAAATTTATCCAAAAAATCGCGGAAAATATCATGCATAAAGGACTGGAAGACTGAAGGGGCATTAGAAAGACCAAAAGGCATCACCAAATACTCAAAGTGGCCCTCGGGCGTATTAAATGCGGTTTTCCACTCATCCCCCTGCCTGATCCGCACCAAATTATACGCCCCACGGAGATCAATCTTAGAGAACCACTTGGCCCCCTTTATGCGAGCAAACAAATCAGTCAGCAACGGCAATGGGTATTGATATTTAACCGTGATTTTATTCAAAAGCCGATAATCAATACATGGTCTCAAAGAGCCGTCTTTTTTTGACACAAAGAAAAAACCGGCTCCTAAGGGAGATGACGATGGACGAATATGTCCCTTTTCCAAGGACTCCTTTATATATTCTCGCATAGCAGTATGTTCAGGCACAGACAGATTAAATAAACGACCCTTTGGGTATTTACTACCCGGAATTAAATCTATAGCACAATCGCACTCACGGTGCGGAGGTAGCGAACCCAGCTTGGGTTCTTCAAAGACGTCACGATAATCAGACAGGAACTCAGGGATTTCAGAGGGAATAGATGATGAAATGGACACCAAAGGTACGTCCCCATGAGTCCCCTTACATCCCCAGCTCAACACAGACATAGCTCTCCAGTCAAGGACTGGGTTGTGAGACTGCAGCCATGGCAATCCTAGCACCAAATCATCATGTAGATTATACAGCACCAGAAAACGAATAGTCTCCTGGTGATCCGGATTAATACACATAGTCACTTGTGTCCAGTATTGTGGTTTATTATTAGCCAATGGGGTGGAGTCAATCCCCTTCAGAGGAATAAGAGTCTCCAAAGGCTCTAAATCATACCCACAACGATTGGCAAAGGACCAATCCATAAGACTCAAAGCGGCGCCAGAGTCGATATAGGCGTCCGTAGTAATAGATGACAAAGAGCAAATCAGGGTCACAGACAAAATAAATTTAGACTGTAAAGTGCCAATGGGAACGGATTTATCAAGCTTTTTAGTACGCTTAGAGCATGCTGATATAACATGAGTAGAATCCCCACAATAGAAACACAACCCATTTTTCCGTCTAAAATTCTGCCGCTCGCTTCTGGACAGAATTCTATCACACTGCATGTTTTCTGGCGTCTTCTCAGTGGACACCGCCAGATGGTGCACTGGTTTGCGCTCCCGCAGACGCCTATCGATCTGAATGGCCATTGTCATGGACTCATTCAGACCCGCAGGCACAGGGAACCCCACCATAACATCCTTAATGGCATCAGAGAGACCCTCTCTGAAAGTCGCCGCCAGGGCGCACTCATTCCACTGAGTAAGCACAGACCATTTACGGAATCTTTGGCAGTAAATTTCAGCTTCATCTTGCCCCTGCGATAGGGACATCAAAGTTTTTTCTGCCTGAAGTTCCAAATGAGGTTCCTCATAAAGCAAGCCCAAGGCCAGAAAAAACGCATCCACATTGCGCAACGCAGGATCCCCTGGTGCCAATGCAAAAGCCCAATCTTGAGGGTCGCCGCGGAGCAAGGAAATCACAATCCCAACCTGCTGTGCAGGGTCTCCAGCAGAACGAGATTTCAGGGACAAAAATAACTTACAATTATTTCTAAAATTCTGAAAGCTAGATCTATTCCCTGAGAAGAATTCCGGCAAAGGAATTCTCGGCTCTGATACCGGAGCATGAACAACAAAATCTTGCAAACTTTGTACTTTCGTGGCGAGATTATTCAAACCTGCAGTTACACTCTGTAGATCCATTATAGACAGGTGAACATAGAGCCATTCAAAGATTAGAAGGAGAGAGAAAAAAAAGAAAGACTGCAGCATAGACAGACTGGCAAGTGATCCAATTAAGAGCACACTAACTACTAGGGAAAAAAAAAAAAAAAAAAAAAAAAATTTTCAGCAGACTTCTTATTTCTCTCCTTTCTCAGCCAAGGATTTTAACCCTTTAGTGGGCCGGTCAAACTATCATGATCTCCATGGCCAGAGAACTAGCATAAGCCTCAATAGGAACAAGCTCTTGGAAGATGTAACTGTACTGACCATGAACTAAACCTACCGCATCATCTAGAAGTAGCCAGGTAGCATGTCCTACTTTTTATCCCTATATGCCCAGCGCCGGCCGGAGAACTAAATAATGCTAGCAGAGGGAAATATAAGACCTGACTCACCTCTAGAGAAATGCCCAAAAAGGAGACAGAAGCCCCCCACATATATTGGCGGTGATATGAGATGAAACAACAAACGCAGCAGGAAAATAGTTTTAGCAAATTTGAGGTCCGCTTTCTAGATAGCAGAAGACAGAAAGCATACTTTCATGGTCAGTAGAAAACCCTAACAAAACACATCCAGAAATTACTTTAGGACTCTGGCATTAACTCATAATACCAGAGTGGCAATTCCTGATCAACAAGAGCTTTCCAGACACAGTAACGAAACTGCAGCTGTGAACTGGAACCAAAATACAAAAACAAAACATGGACGAATGTCCAACTTATCTAGTAGATGTCTGGGAGCAGGAACAAGCACAGAGAGGCTTCTGATTACATTGTTGACCGGCAAGCATCTAACAGAGAAGCCAGGTTATATAGCGACACCCAGATCTAATCAGAACAGGTGAACAGGGAAGATGATGTCACAAGTTCAATTCCACCAGTAGCCACCGGGGGAGCCCAGAATCCAAATTCACAACAGGTGACGTCACCGCTGTGCTGTGCTTTCACTTTACAGCCGGCCCTCAGTCAGTGCAGGAAGCGGACGGCGGGGGACGCGAAGGTGAGTATGTAGTGTTTGTTTTTTTTACTTTTACAATGGTAACCAGGGTAAATATCGGGTTACTAAGCGCGGCCCTGCGCTTAGTAACCCGATATTTACCCTGGTTACCAGTGTAAAACATTGCTGGCATCGTTGCTTTTGGTGTCAAACACAACGATACACGGCGATCTGATGACCAAATAAAGTTCTGAACTTTCAGCAACGACCAGCGATATCACAGCAGGATCCTGATCGCTGCTGAGTGTCAAACACAACGATATCGCTAGCCAGGACGCTGCAACGTCACGGATCGCTAGCGATATCGTTTAGTGTGAAGGTACCTTAAGTGTGGGACTGTATGAAATTGCATGGTATGGAGGTCAAACAGGCTCAGACAGGTAAACATAAAAATGTGTGCGTACATATCAAAAGGAGGTCAGAGACCTTGGTAGGAAAAAGCCAGGTAGCTGGACAGGAATATCTACAGGCAAGTCTACCATGGAGCTTGTGGAGGATGCCGATACACTGCCATGGTGGGCAAGAGAGCGTACAGGGGAGAGCCCACACGTATCGCTGTACGGGACAGCATTTAATTTGCTGTATAAATTACCTGGCAACAAAGCTCTGTGATCCAACATTCATCCTGCATCTGTAGTCTGAGACTCCATCTTTACATCACACCTGTGGTGCGGAGTCCCAGTGCTCACATTGCACAGACCGGAGCAGTGCGCCGCAGGAACGGACAAGGTGAGTCTTATTTAATGTCAGTAATTGTGGGCGGCCAACATACTGATTGTGGGCTGGTGGGGCCAATAATACGGAGTAGGGGCTGGTGGGGCCAATAATACTGAATGGGAGGTGGGTGGGGGCCAATAATACTGATTGGGAGATGGGTGGGGGCCAATAATACTGATTGGGAGGCAAGTGGGGGCCAATAATACTGATTGTGGGCTGGTGGGGCCAATAATACTGATTGGGAGATGGGTGGGGGCCAATAATACTGATTGGGAGATGGGTGGGGGCCAATAATACTGATTGGGAGATGGGTGGGGGCCAATAATACTGATTGGGAGATGGGTGGGGGCCAATAATACTGATTGGGAGGCGGGTGGGGGCCAATAATACTCATTGCGGGATTGGTTAGTGTGGACCATAATACTGATTGGGTGAGGCTTGTAGGGGCCACATCCGTGGGTGGGGGCCATTTTACTCTAGGACGGTCACCAGGCTTTTCCAGACTCAAGCGTGGCGACTCTATATCACTTCTATATTGCCCCATGAGTAGACATTTGCGGTGGTTTCATGAAAACAGACTGTCTTTGTTACCCCTAGCAACCGATAACAGAATAGCTTTCACTTTTCAAAGGCAAAGTTTGAAATAAAAGCTGCGCCATGATTGGTTGCTATGGGCAAAAATACAATTTTGTATTTTACAATTCTGTAAATCCACCCAGAATTGAGATACTGATTTGGCTTTTATCCTAAGTCATATTGCAAGACTCGTGACAGGGTTGATAGTGACTTGTAGGATCGCTACTTCCAATAGATGGCGCTATAGCGTTCAAGTCCTCTTTTTCTCTGAAGAGGCAATTTGCATAGTAAATCCACCCTGTAATTGAAATTCACAGCTCCAGGAGCCCTTTGCAAAGACCAAGCCTAAGCAGTAGGAGAAACTAACTAACACAGTTTGTGTTTCATTGTTACCAGTGGCGGGCATGGACAGAAGACGAGGACCCCTATGCAAGAACAGTATATGGGCCCCTCTTTGTGTTTGATAGGACCTGCTTGACAATTTGCAGGCCAAAGTAGCCTCTCCGAACTGTTGGGCCCTAAGCGGCTGCACACGCTGCACCAATAATATGTCCTCCCTTGTAAAAATAATCTGCTACCATGATTCTCCAGCTCAGTATGATTATGGCAATCTCACATTTGTCATTTGTATAGGAATTTTCAGTAATTTGGATGCTTAAAATGATGCAGAACTTTGTAATAAAAAAAATGTAAAAAAAAAATTGGCTCCATTTGCCAAATTCTAGGTTTTAATTACATCATTTTGTGGCCGTTACGACGTTTTGATTACTTTTAATTGTGTCTTTTAGAGAAAGGTGTCATAGAAAAACAACAATCTCCATTTTTATTTTTTCCTACCACATTTAATGTATGGGTGAAATAATTTTATACATATATTTTCAAGTGATGAGCGAATATACTCGTTACTCGAAATTTCTCGAGCACGCTCGGGGGTCCTCCGAGTATTTTTTAGTGCTCGGAGATTTAGTTTTTCTTGCCGCAGCTGAATAATTTACAGCTGCTAGCCAGCCTGAGTACATGTGGGGGTTGCTTGGTTGCTAGGGAACCCTCACATGTAATCAAGCTGTCTAGTAGCTGTAAATCATTCAGTTGCGGCAAGAAAAACTAAATCTCCGAGCATTAAAGAATACTCGGAGGACCCCCGAGCGTGCTCGAGTAACGAGTATATTCGCTCATCACTAATATTTACGTATATAGATGTACTGAACATGCCTATTTTTTATCTTTTTTTTTTTATTTTTATGAATGCATGTCACTCCTAAAATCCCTTTGAGACTAGCTATAGTGATATAGGGGGCTTCACCCCCATAAAAGTCATGCTAGCCCTGCACCTTGCGAAGATAACATTTAATCCATATACAAATGAGAAGGCCTCGGTGCCCCCATGGTACGGCCATGAACTGGGTGCCCTAGCTTGTGTGGGTGCGATGCGCCGCGTGTGTGAATATGCGCACTGCTGTGCCGGCAGTGAGCGCACAGAGTGGCTGGGAGCATTCTGGTACCTGGATCTCTGTGGATGCCGACAGCTATACTTCCAGATGCATGAGCGGCATTGGCGGGGCAGGACCGGAAAGAGAATGTGCCCAACCACTGCGAACGCGCGTCGCCGACGCATCCTTTACCAGTGCGCACTTTTGCACATGAGTGAGTGATATCCATCACAAGATAGGCTAGGTCCAAAGAAGTAGGTTTTGCTGACTTATTTGTTGTATTTTTGTTGGGGGGTTTTTTTGTGGGTTTTTTTACGTGCAGATTACATGTGTGATTTAATTTATTTCAGACCGAAGTCCTGAACCAATGCAATGATTTAGGACTTCGATCTGAAACGCGTTTGGTTGCGACTTTTTTCTACACTTTATTCATGTTTTTATTCTTAACTGAGATTTTAATTTAGATCCTGACGGTGAAATTTTTGCTCTTCGTTTATCCCTTTTGCGGCACCACTGCCTCCGTGCATCCGACTTCTAGCGTGGGCGAGTTGACTCTTTGCATTTCTTTTTACATGTGTATAGTTGTCTACGGTGCTTATTTAATAAAGTTAGTTTTATGCCCCCAAAAACTCATCAAAAAACACTTTTTGCGCTTTCTCGTGGCTGACTTAAAAAACGCTGCATTCCTCAAACTCGGCCCGGAAATTAAAACACGTTTTTACATCAGATTTCTGAAATCTCATAGCTTTTGCCGATATTGTAAAACGCAATTTGTTTTCTATAGAAAAAAAAAAAAAACGCTGTGTGGGAACATAGTAGAAGTGAATAGGATGTGAGTTTTGAAGCTTTTTTTTTTGAGTGATTTTTCAGGTGCCTTTTTATTGACTACTCCAAAAGCTGCATGTGCATTTATCCTAAGGGTGCAGCAGTCAGACGGCTGAATAAATCGGAGCGAGATCAGAACATCTACAGAACTGAGCAACAGAAGACTCGCTAATGCTGAATCTGTATTTTCAGATGGTAAAATACTGTAAATGATTCCATCACTGGAGGATAATTAATGTGGACTATCCCAAGAACTAATCTTTAGCATTCATCATTTCCAATTTCAGGGATAATATCTCCCTGTATTTCCTGCATTCACCTGTAGATGGCAGCATACACTCACGCTGATATTACTGGCTGTGTGCAGTAGAAATCTACCAGTGTCGGACCCTCCCTGTAATAATAAATGGGATTATTACACCCCTGTGTGTATTATATTACTCCAGTCTGAACATATAGAAACATGTTATTATGACCTGTTATTTAGGGATAAATTTTGACCACCCATTAATTTACTGACTCCTCTGAGAAGAGACGCATGGCTGAACTCCTCATTCTCCGGACCTCCGCTTGCTTTTAGTGAATGTAGATATGCAATGACTGCCTTCAGAGACTTCATCAGTCATCATGTCTTGGTGTTAGAGCTTAAATACAGAAACTAACCGATGTTTCCATTCCCAACATAATAGAACATACTGGCCCAGTAATGTAAAATGGAAATGCCTGAATTATATATTATTATGTTATGATAATATAAATCCGGAATATTCCTCAGAGCTTTTCTGTCCTGGTGCAGTATTCCCAGCTGTCATATGACTGAGTGCGCCTGACAACTGACAACTGTGTAGAAAACAACGTCACGGAGAGAATGTGCCATTGAGAAGAAAGCTGGAGGCTGCCGGATAGAGAGCTGGAGGCTGCCGGTATGGAGAGCTGGAGGCTGCCGGTATAGAGAGCTGGAGGCTGCCGGTATAGAGAGCTGGAGGCTGCCGGTATGGAGAGCTGGAGGCTGCCGGTATAGAGAGCTGGAGGCTGCCGGTATAGAGAGCTGGAGGCTGCCGGTATAGAGAGCTGGAGGCTGCCGGTATGGAGAGCTGGAGGCTGCCGGTATAGAGAGCTGGAGGCTGCCGGTATAGAGAGCTGGGGGCTGCCGGTATAGAGAGCTGGGGGCTGCCGGTATGGAGAGCTGGGGGTGCCGGTATAGAGAGCTGGAGGCTGCCGGTATAGAGAGCTGGAGGCTGCCGGTATAGAGAGCTGGAGGCTGCCTGTATAGAGAGCTGGGGTGCCATTATAGAGAGCTGGAGGCTGCTGGTATAGAGAGCTGGAGGCTGCCGGTATAGAGAGCTGGGGGCTGCCGGATAGAGAGCTGGGGGCTGCCGGTATAGAGAGCTGGAGGCTGCCTGTATAGAGAGCTGGGGTGCCATTATAGAGAGCTGGAGGCTGCTGGTATAGAGAGCTGGAGGCTGCCGGTATAGAGAGCTGGGGGCTGCCGGTATAGAGAGCTGGGGGCTGCCGGTATAGAGAGCTGGAGGCTGCTGGTATAGAGAGCTGGAGGCTGCCGGTATAGAGAGCTGGGGGCTGCTGGTATAGCGAGCTGGAGGCTGCTGGTATAGAGAGCTGGGGTGCCATTATAGAGAGCTGGAGGCTGCTGGTATAGAGAGCTGGAGGCTGCCGGTATAGAGAGCTGGGGGCTGCCGGTATAGAGAGCTGGAGGCTGCTGGTATAGAGAGCTGGAGGCTGCTGGTATAGAGAGCTGGAGGCTGCCGGTATAGAGAGCTGGAGGCTGCCGGTATAGAGAGCTGGGGGCTGCCGGTATAGAGAGCTGGAGGCTGCCGGTATAGAGAGCTGGGGGCTGCCGGTATAGAGAGCTGGGGGCTGCCGGTATAGAGAGCTGGAGGCTGCCGATATAGAGAGCTGGAGGCTGCCGGTATAGAGAGCTGGAGGCTGCCGGTATAGAGAGCTGGAGGCTGCCGGTATAGAGAGCTGGGGGCTGCCGGTATAGAGAGCTGGGGGCTGCCGGTATAGAGAGCTGGGGGCTGCCGATATAGAGAGCTGGGGGCTGCCGGTATAAAGAGCTGGGGTGCCGGTATAGAGAGCTGGGGGCTGCCTGTATAGAGAGCTGGGGGCTGCCGGTATAGAGAGCTGGGGGCTGCCGGTATAGAGAGCTGGAGGCTGCCGGTATAGAGAGCTGGGGGCTGCCAGTATAGAGAGCTGGAGGCTGCCGGTATAGAGAGCTGGGGGCTGCCAGTATAGAGAGCTGGAGGCTGCCGGTATAGAGAGCAGGGGGTGCACGTCCGGGGCACAGACTGCGTGTACACAACCCGCTGTAATCCATCACCATGAACACACAGGTGGCGCGCAGCCTCTGTATTGTGTCCATGCAGATATTCAATGTGATCATCATGGCTTAGTCCAGCTTCCTTCTGTTATTCTTCTCTAATATTCCAGGATGTTGTCTTCCCTGAAGAGAAGATATGAAGAGTATTCTGAGTGCGTAATAATAATGGTGAACTTACTAGAACCTAAACACCAATATTATACCGGGAACCCTTTAAATATGGTTTTATAAACTCTATCTATCTATCTATCTATTATCTATCTATCTATCTATCATCTATCTATCAATCATCTATCTATCTATCTATCTATCTATCTATCTATCTATCTATCTATCTATCTATCTATCGTATCCAGCCTGAAATAAAATATTTATTAATCCTTTTAATACACTCTTTCTATACCTAACAGAAGCAGTCATTTCCACAATTGCCCTCATGTAATATTTATATAATCCGTTAATTTTAACTCATGTGACAAGGAACCAAAAATGTAGAAAAAAAAGCCACGATGTTACAAATCACCTGCTTCATGAAATAAATATGAGCGGTTAAACGGACAGATAGAATGTTCTCTAGAAGATATTTCATGGGAGCAGCAGCGCCATTATGTACAAACATCCATTTAGAGCGGCTACAATACAGATAGACGGCTGTAGTATTCTGCACCTCGGAGCTATCTGACTCATATCGTACAGAGTAATGACTTATAAAATAACGATTCACTACGAAATCATTCTGATGAGTATAATGTGCATTAATGATACATTGTTTATTTCTTGGACGACTAATTTCTTATTAATCAATATTGTATTAAACAACATAGAAAAAAGAGACACTAGAGATTCTCTACATATACACATTAACTTTTATTGGATCAAAGCTGCAATTTCAATTTCACAGCGTAGATATTTGATAATTTTGCATCTTGTGTGACTTGATTATCAAACAAAAAATTGTTTTTTTTAAGAATTTATTTTATTTTTTTAATTGAAATTGTTAAAAAAAAATATTGTATGGTTGATGCAACTGTAGAAGAAAAAAAGAAAACTAGAAGTACATGCGTGATACGTCCGCATGTAATAAATAAATTTACAGAGAATCATTCAATCCTATTTTTATTAAATGTTTAATTTAACAATTTCTTCAAATAAATAATTTAATTCTCAGAAAAAAACACAAACTTAAGTTTTATAGACAAATTATCGTTATGCAATGTTAATTAAATGGTATTTTATTCAAGTACTTATTAATTTGTTTTATTACTAATTATTCCAAAGTTATTTTTAAAGAATTTCTATAAGTTTAGGTGCTTAACTGAATGCCCTTTATTTGGATTATTTTTTTCTTACATGTTACAATCGATGTGAAAGGTGGTAAAATGTATTTGAGATTCTCAGCTCATCGTTCTTGGGAAGAACTTGCCTTTTTTTTTTTCGACGTGAAGAAACAAAAAAAGTCTTGAAATGCGGTTGCAGACAGATCAGTAGAACAATGAATGGAAAAAAAAAGACAGATTGTTCTCTCTGGTGCCTCTTTGGTGATTAGCCCTTCGCTTTGCACACCCCTGTCTTTCAACTGAGGGATCCAACTGGTTGTTGAGAAAAAAGAAAAAAAAAACCAAATATGTGAAAGCACACCCATCAATGGCCTGGGGCAGGGAGGATCACTACTCCGGAGAAGTATAAAGACAGCACTCCAAAGCCATTAGGCACCTGTTGCCAGAAGCACCTTAATGTGAGAAGGTGCCGAAGAAGAGTATGAACTCAATTCATCTTCCAGCTCATCAGAGATCTACAAGCCTTCATCAGACTCATCCAAAAAGTGCCCAGGAGACAACAGACATGGCGGTATACTGTGAGAACTTCACCATGTACCACCAGCAGAACTTACATTCAACACCAAGGGCGGCCAACTACGGAATTGGGGACTATTCACCTTCAACCAACCCGTACTTATGGTTTAACGGGCCAGGAGTCAACAATACGCCCAGCTATCTTCATGGAAGTAACCAGAACTCATATATACCACCTTCGTATGGATCTCAGAGACAATTCCTACCAAATTCGTCAAGTTTCAGCGGGACGGATCTTGGTTGGTTATCCATAGCTTCTCAGGAGGAACTTCTGAAGTTAGTGAGGCCTCCATATTCTTATTCGGCTCTTATAGCTATGGCCATACAAAACGCTCCGGAAAAGAAGCTAACCCTGAGCCAGATATATCAGTATGTGGCGGACAATTTTCCTTTCTATAAGAAGAGTAAAGCAGGATGGCAAAATTCTATTCGACACAACTTGTCTCTGAATGACTGTTTTAAGAAAGTGCCAAGAGATGAGGATGACCCAGGTAAGAACATGTCTTCAATTATTCAAATTATTACTATTTGTTGTTGTTGTTGCAATAGTATTAGTATTTTCGAGTCACCTTTTGGTTTTGTATTCCGCTTTCATATTTTTTTTTTTAATTGAAAATGAGAAAGGCCAAATTAGTAAAAAAAATATAGCTATGGCATTTCCAGTTTGTGCAGTTCTATTCATGGAGGTCTTGCCCTCAAGAGGCCTAAGTGAAGCCATGAATTAAAAACTATGTAAAGAATTTATCTGGAAATTCTACTAGTATTTTTTGTTATAAATGTATTTTTAGATCCAATATCAAATAGGAAAAAATATTTTAATTAAAAAAAAATAAAAAAACTTCAGAAGTTTTTAAAAACTTTAGATTTTCCGCTCGAATGGCTAGAATTTCCCTTTACATTTTTGCAATTGTTTTTTTTTTTAATTTTGTGTATCAGTACAAATTTTTAATATGACAGTACAATAATTATATAATATTTTAGAGCTGCTATATTTGAATTTATATATTGTTTATATTGCATTCAATTATTTTTTTTTTTTTATAAAATGTTTAGGCAAAGGCAATTACTGGACCTTGGATCCTAACTGTGAGAAAATGTTTGACAATGGGAACTTTCGCCGGAAAAGAAAGCGCAGATCAGAATCCAACAATACCGACACTGTCACGGCTAAGGGTGAAGAAGGTCGGGCAGCTCTAGGGAGGAAAAGTGGTGATAGCCCATCTATGATGACCCCATCATCCCCAGAGGTGGAAGCCTCCTCAGAAGATCGGAAAAGCACATCTCCCCCAGGAATCACCTCCACCCCTTGTTTGAATAACTTTTTTAGCAGTATGACCTCCTCCTTGGACTCCAGCTCAGTGAACAGGCAGATGTCTCTGGGCTTGGTCAACGAACTCTCCCAGAGGAACATCACTGGATTAAGCAGTTTCTCCTCAGGCTCCATGATGGAACCATCTGCAGATTTGCAGGACACTTTACACCTCAACAGAGGCCCCTATTATAATTCTTTCACCGCCTCCAATCCAAGCAGTCAGTTCAACAGCCATTTTTACAACAATTTCAGTGTCAACAGCCTCATCTACTCCAGAGAAGGCAGCGAAGTGTAGCCTCAGGAGGAACATCATGCCGGTCGCTGTTGGCGGCAATATTTTTTTGAGTAATTGCGTACATTCAAAAGAGATGGCAAAAAAGTGACTTAAAAAATATCTGCAGGGACGTCTTCACGATAGAACACATTCGGAAAAGGCCGCCGCTATTTTTCATCTTAGAAATTCCGTAGAATTTATTTGTTAAAGCGTTAACCGTCAGCGACAGCGCCCAGTTATCTGCCGTGTACATAGCTGTCTGGTACATTACACAATGTGTAGATCGGAGGGGGCAGAGAGCAGCTTTTTTACTGTTTTTATTTATAAGAAGTTTTGATATTTTTATATATATTATCTGTTTATATGAGTTTTGCAATAAATCGTGTAACAAAAACTAATTTTTCTATTAAACTTTATACTGATTGGGAAAGAAAAAGAATCTTAACCAAAAGAGTTTTCATAGAAAAAAAGTGTTTCCGTTAAAGGGATTTTTATATATTTTCCGATCTATACATCTTCTAGCTATATACCTGTCTGTCTATCTATTTGTTATCTATCTATTATCTATTATCTATCTATTATCTATCTATCCATCTATCTATCTATTATTATTATTATTATTATTTATTGATATAGCACCATTAATTCCATGGTGCTGTACATGAGAAAGGGGTTACATACAGGGTTATAAATATCATTTACAGTAAACAAGTTTACAGTGACAGACTGGTACAGAGGGGAGAGGAGCCTGTCCTTGCGGGCTTACATTCTAAGGGATAATGGGGAAGAGACAGAACGTTGGGGGTGCAGCAGCTCTATTATCTATCTATTATCTATCTATTATCTATCTATTATCTATTATCTATCTATTATCTATCTATTATCTATCTATTATCTATCTATTATCTATTATCTATCTATTATCTATCTATTATCTATCTATCTATCTATCTATCTATTATCATCTATCTATTATCTATCATCTATCTATCTATCTATTATCTATCTATTATCTATCTATCATCTATCTATCATCTATCTATTATCTATTTATCTATCTATCTATCTATCTATCATCTATCTATTATCTATTATCTATCTATAATCTATCTATCTATCTATCTATCAATTTATCTATTATCTATCTATCATCTATCTATTATCTATCTATTATCTATCTATCTATTATCATCTATCTATTATCTATCATCTATCTATCTATTATCTATCTATTATCTATCTATCATCTATCTATCATCTATCTATTATCTATTTATCTATCTATCTATCTATCATCTATCTATTATCTATCTATAATCTATCTATCTATCTATCTATCAATTTATCTATTATCTATCTATCCTTTATCAATCTATCATCTATTATCTACAGTATATATCTATTATCTATCTATTATCTATCTATCTATTATCTATCTATTATCTATCTATTATCTATTATCTATCTATTATCCATCTATCCATCTATTATCTATCTATCCATCTATCTATTATCTATCTATTATCTATCTATCATCTATCTATCATCTATCTATTATCTATCCATCTATTATTTATCTATCTATCTATTATCTATCTATCCATCTATCTATTATCTATCTATTATCTATCTATCATCTATCTATCATCTATCTATCATCTATCTATCTATTATTTATCTATTATCTATCTATCTTTTATCAATCTATCATCTATTATCTACAGTATCTATTATCTATCTATCCATCTATCTATTATCTATCTATTATCTATCTATCATCTATCTATCATCTATCTATTATCTATCCATCTATTATTTATCTATCTATCTATTATCTATCTATCCATCTATCTATTATCTATCTATTATCTATCTATCATCTATCTATCATCTATCTATCATCTATCTATCTATTATTTATCTATTATCTATCTATCTTTTATCAATCTATCATCTATTATCTACAGTATCTATTATCTATCTATCTATCTATCTATCTATCTATCTATCTATCTATCTATTATCTATCTATTATCTATCTTTTATCTATCTTTTATCTATTAACTATCTGTCATCTATTATATCTATCTAATATTTATCTATCTATCTATTAAATATCTATTTATTATCTATCTATCTATCTATCCGTCTGTCTCTTATCGGTCTGTTCCATCACATTTCTATCTATATAGCTCATATCGCCCTATTTACCTTTCTATCACCGATCTATTTACTATCTATTTCTTACACCAATGGCTCCAATATTTGTCTTAATTTTCTTACTAATTGTGCTTTGCTGATCTCTATAGATAATCTACATTAAAACATGAACAGAAAATGTAATATTCCCAAATAATCAGCAATAGGAAACTTTTTATTATTATTTTAATATCACAAATGATCCAGACGCTGCAATCTTTTGCTTCTGCAAAGAGCTGTGACCCCAGCACCACAATGACACGGCTGCTTTTCCTCTTACCGTATACATTGCACCATATTCCTAAGAATCATAAAGCCAGGACAATAATGGCAATTATCACAGAATGATGATGATAATACGTCTATTTTTTTATTATTGCAGAATAATATTAAGACTAGAATAAAGGTTTGTATATTTTCCCCGCACACGGTGTCCATAAACTGTCTGATTTTGCAGATGAAACGCTACGAACATGATTGACATGGAAAGAATTGGTTTTACAAATGCTAGTGTGATTTTATTAACGAAAGGTAAACAATCAGTTTCATTCTTAAAGCTTCGTTCCTTCGTTAGTTTTCAGACCACTGATGTGCAGTTTGCAGCCTGGTTTACATTTTCCTCTTGTCGGAGCGTCCCTCTCAGTAATACAGGCTGGATATGAACGCTGTGTGCTTATGTCTTCGCTGCTCAGATATTGCTCTTATCACCTCTTCATAGGCTTTTCGCCTTGTCTAAAGCCTATACCGTGTCTCGGCCTTTTGGCTAAGATCAAGTGTAGTGTCTTTCGAAAAGGTGTTTCTGGTCTAGTAGATTCATACAATGCACGCTGGGAAGATTGAAAGCCCAAAGTGCGAAGTGCCCCAGGAGTGGCGACCCTGTGGGACCTTAATTCACTGGAATGGGAACTCCGCATGAATTTTGGCACTTACACTTTACTTTATTCATCTAGCGAACACCCTTTTCCGGGCTTTTGCTCTGGAATTTGTTTAATTCTCTGTTGAAGGTCCTCTAAGTATTACATTGAGTAACCTTCACTATTTATTTTTATGCTTGTTTTTCACTGTGCGAAAATAGGGTCCACTTCAACAATAGGACATTGTCGTGATATGGTTCCATCACGGGTTCCTCTCTTGGCCAGTCTAGGGGGGCAGTGAGTGGCCATCCGCTTCAGCTCCTCCCTGATCCCTTGGCTCCCCTCTTCCGGAAGGGGATCACTGAAGCCCCCTTTTTCCAAGAAGGAAGCACCGAATCCCCCCTCTTCCAGGAGGGAAGCACAGCCTAAGACTCTCAGTTTCTCACTTGGGTGGGAACTCAGGCAGATGCTGCGAGTAAGATTGGGTCTCCTTTGGCTTCGGCAAGAGGAGGCTATTTGTCCTTGACCCTCGCTGTGGCCTTCTGACTCGTAGGGACGGGGAATGGTTTAGAGGACCCTTATCATTTTGCAGAGGGTTTCAAGAGGCCAGGATTCCACTTTTTTGTGGCACTTAGTCACTTCTTCAAGCGTGCTCAGGTATAGACACAAACTCAGGCATTCAAAAAAGAATAGACTATATTCTTCTCCCTCCCTGAGACCTTAGATACTTTCTCTCCTCTACATGCAGAGGAGATCTATTTGTAACGCCTCCTTTCCTTGTTGCTATGTATAACACTAAGATAAAGAAACAGGGAGCAGAAAGCTGCCAAAAACAGGAGCAGGAGATCTGATGGATTTGTAACATTTTTACAGAAGCACTGAGCTACATAGAGGACTTATTAACTTACAAAAATTCAGAAGCACAGAAGCAGCATATATATATATATATATATATATATATATACTAGACTGTGGCCCGATTCTAATGCATCGGGTATTCTAGAATATGCATGTCCCCGTAGTATATGGACAATGATGATTCCAGAATTCGCGGCAGACTGTGCCCGTCGCTGATTGGTCGAGGCAACCTTTATGACATCATCGTCGCCATGACATCTACGTCGATACTGTGACCGTCACTGATTGGTCGAGGCCTGGGGGCCTCGACCAATCAGAGACGCGGGATTTCCATTATGACATCATCGTCGGCATGCTGTGCCCGTCGCTGATTGGTCGAGGCCTGGGGGCCTCGACCAATCAGAGACGCGGGATTTCCAGGACAGACAGACAGACAGACAGACAGACAGACGGAAAAACCCTTAGACAATTATATATATAGATATATATATAATAATTTTTATTTATATAGCGCCAACATATTCCGCAGCGCTTTACAATATATATATATATAATAAATAGAAAGCTGTTTAACTTTACAGAAAATCTATGTGATGGTGTACATAGGTGCATTGCCATTAAGTGTATGGGGCTGAGCTGTAATACTGGACAAAAAAAGAGATAAAAAGACCCTACTGAAGATGTGCACACCACTGCTTTATTTTATAATAAGAAAAAATCCACTTTATTAGTACACCACATTTAAAACATAATTAAAAAATCAAAAACAACCACACAACTGCCACCCTCCTAAGTATACAATATAAATCTCAACATATAGCCTGATACACATTATAGTATACACATATGTATATGCCTAGATATAAAATATATAACATACCCTTAACCTAATGGCTCATGGGGCACCTAGAACCTCCTATATAGATAGATGATTAAATGGGTAATACAAGTATATATCAGAATAACCCAATCAATGCCTCATCCAAGGAAAAAACCTAGGTAGCCAAACAGATGACTAATAAGCCGTCATCCAAAAATGGAAAATAGGAGGGGAAAGGAGAAAGAGGGGAAAAATTACCCACTGTCATCCAAATGCATGAAAAGTGACCAGGCTTAGAGATCCCAGGATGGCAGACAGGACATGGCCCCACACGTATCGCCTCCAAGATGAGGCTTCGTCAGGGGAAGAGCACTTCACCATAGCAATGATCGGTGGGAGTTTGACCTCTGGGACCCCCATCAGTCTGGTGGGCTAAAGTACTAAACCTCTTGTGGAGGACTTTTTCTTAAAGGGAATCTTTTTTTGTTTATTTGGTGTGTAAGCTGAGAGCAGCATGATGTAGGGATGGAGACCCTAATTCTAGTGATGTGTCACTTACTAGGCTGTGTGTTGCTGTTTCAATATAATTAGTGTTTTATCTGCAGGACATTTTCACTGCAGGACTAGGTTTCTTGTGCCTCCTAGTCCTGCTGCTCTACATAACCCCGCCTACACCACTGATTGGCAGCTTTCGGTCAATATAGAGTGTACACAAAAAGCAGCCAATCAGTGGTGTGGGCGGGGTTATGTAGAGCAGCATTTGAGCAGAGAAAATCCTCCGGTAGGCCCTGTGAAGGATTGCTAATGAATGATTTATAAAGGAATAATCTAAGCATTCATTAAATAAGCGAGTCAAGTTAATATTGCATAGAAGCAAAGGTAAGTTTGTTTACTAGGATGGGATTATTTTTGCATGTAGCTGAACAGTGGGCCCCAAGAATCAATGTTACTGGGGTCCTTTGCCAGTCCAGGCCCACCCTGGATAGATGCAGGATATTTAGCAGGAGATAAGCACTTGTTTCCAGCGGCTGGAGGAGGAGTGGGAAGATTAATAGGATGTTCTTTGCTAAAGTGCTTTAAGGGATCTGTGGCTTTGAGAAAAGAGATAGCGCACAGGAAAGATTAGGTGGGAAGGATTAGTGGGCACTGGAGATGGGGGAGATTACACTAAGTAACCATTATCTACAGGATAAAGGGGGATGACTTCTGCCTAATGCACCAACAAGGAGTGTAGCATGTATATGATGGACATTGTGGAAAAATATTTGCCCCTGGTAGCTAACCCTATATAACTCTGCTTTATTACCCTAAGTACCTAGCTTCTCAAGTATCTTTCTTTTAAAGGAACAGTCCTTGATTTTGACCTAAATCCCAGCATTTCTCTCGGCAATCCATATTTCATTATCTGTCCATAAAACATAAAAGGCCCTGTCTGGTGAATAATTATATTAGACAAGAAATATAACATCATAATGTTATGTAATTCACGCTATATTATATATCAGACCATATTGAATTGTATACATTTTCATTAAAATAAATGGATCATTCATACAAAAAAAAAAATCATAGAATGTTAGAGTTGGAAGGGACCTCCTGGGTCATCTGGTCCAGCCCCCTGCTCAATGCAGGATTCACTAAATCATCCCAGACTGATGTCTGTCCAGCCTCTGTGTGAAGACTTCCATTGAAGGAGAACTCACCACCTCTCGTGGCCGCCTGTTCCCCTCGTTGATCACCCTCACAATAAAAAATTGTAATCATGTAATCATAAATGACCGTCTTTGAAAGTTCCAAAAAGTTTGGAGTTGTACTAATACCCGCTAACCAATCATCTCCGCTTAGCTGAAGCCTTAAGGCCGTTATACAAATTGCACTCACATTGGAGAATCCAGGGGATACCGCCCATAGTGTCAGACCGTACAGCCGCTAGGGGGCCATAAGACATGGGGGCCCGGTGCCACTCGGTGCCTTAACATTCCAACTGCCCGTCTTCATGATTTCAGCAGCATCCTCATGATGCGGATATCATTTAATAGGACTTTAGATTATGGAGCGTGATTTAAAGGGATCCTCTGATCATTCCTTTTTATACATCTAAAATGCTTCCAAACACCTGTGATAAATTTGCTTTAAAGTGGACGCTTTAAGGGAAATGTATAATACATGACTGATACATGAATAGGCAAGGTCCCCAAAAACTGATGCTAAGACGCTGTGTTTCATTCTTAGAAAGAGGTCCCAAGTGAAAAAAAGACATTAAAGTCCAGAGGAAGCATATTATTTTTACCAATATCATTTTTTTTCTATCATAATCTTTCTTAAAAATTGAAAAATAAAAAAAAATCAGAAATCATGCCATATTCACACCAAACCCTGTGGCTTTTTTAAACTGTAGCTTCCAGCTGTTTGAAGACATGTACATGTACAGGGTGGGCCATTTATATGGATACACCAAAATAAAATGGGAATGGTTGGTGATATCAACTTCCTGTCTGTGGCACATTAGTATATGGGAGGGGGGAACTTTTCAAGATGGGTGGTGACCATGGCGGCCATTTTGAAGTTGTCCATTTTGGATCCAACTTTATTTTTGTCAATGGCCCACTCTGTACATTAGCAGCAATGAACAGATTCCGACCCTATCTTCTTGCACTGAAGCATTTAATGAGCATGTGCAAAGGTCATTGTGAAGGATTTGGGGCAGCATCTACCATGTAAAGGGAATCTGTCAGCAGATTTTTTTTGTAGTTTGGATTTTTTTTTAAGTAGATATGGCAAAGAAAAAAAAACCTGAAGAGATGAACTGGAATATAAGTTGATGTGCATGCTTCCTGTAAATGCATGTTCACACTGGCCACTAAACATACAAAACCCAAGATAAAAACATAATAAGCAAATACCCTGCAGTAAATTAATAAATAGCAAAAGTACATGAAAATAATATTGGGTACTTAGCATTTTCATGCACTATTGCTTGAGCCCTAAATTTTTTATTTTCACAAGGGTAACAGGAGAAAATGGACAACAAATTTGTTAGACAATTTCTCCTGAGTATACCGATACCCTACATTTGGGGAAAAACTACTGTTTGGGTGCATGGCAGAGCTCGGAAGGGGCACTGTTTGAATTTTTTTTAATGCAAAATTGGCTGGAATACAGAGCGGACTTCACATTGCGTTTGGAGAGCCCCTAATATGCCTAAACAGTGGAAACTCCCTATAAGTGACCACATTTTGGAAACTAGACCCCTAAAGGAATGTATCTAGATATGTGATGAGCATATTGAACCCCCAGGTGCTTCACATAAGTTTATAACAAAGAGACACGAAAATAAAAAAAATCACATTTTTCCCGCAAAAATCGAGGAGAGAGGAAGGAAAGCTGGGGCCGTGCAGATGAGTGATTCTGCAGCTCCTGGTAAGGAAGAAGAGAGCAGAGCAACTTGTAAAGAGACTGAAAGGAGGAAGGAGCAAAGGCGAAGTGAAGAGCTGGAGAGAGAAGTTGTGACTGAACTTCCTCCACGCTGAGCGCATATACCGGTAGCTGGAAGACCGACGTTTTGGGGGTAACTTCATGCCCCACAGCAGAAACCGTCAGACAGCTAGATTTCAAGTTACCTGTTCACCATTAACACCCAAGGAAACAGTAACAGATAGAGCCCGGGTCATGATAGAGATCCTGTAAAAAGGCTTGAGTTACCTGTCGCACAGGTTAGTGTTCTACTTAAAGGGGGACAGAGAGAAAATGTGAGGACATTGTGTGAGGCCTAAGGCAGCAAAGGACTACAACACCACAGCGCTAGAGGAAAGGCTTCCAACCCCACCTTGTAAGGGAGACTCCAGATTCGCTTCCTAGCCAGCCGGACCATACCAGTACCTGTGATCCGGTACCCTGGACTGTGGCTGCCTGAACCCTTCAGTAAAGAGGTAAAGAGACTGCAACCCTGTGTCCTCCATTTTTTCTACACCACTTACCACCTGTCCCTACTACACCGGGAGCCCTGGTGACCCAGCTTCACCTGTGGGAATCCATACCATTCCAGCTGCCTTAACATCACCCCAGTGGACCCCTTTACACAGCGTTGGTCATTCCTGACCTAATACCACAGGTGGCGCCACAAACCTTTATTAATTCACACACCCCTTTTAAGACCTTTCCTTTAACATGGGTACCCAGGGTCGGCAGGTCGCCGCCGCCATGACGCATCCCTTTAAATACCGGACCCGGTACCAAGTACCCCACGGCCCTGGCAGGCGTTCCATTTTGGTGTCACAAACAGGATAGACTGATCCAGCAAACTGGGTCTTGTGCACCTAAGAGACTTTATTGAGAAACTAGAGACTTTATTAAATTGTGTACCAGAGACTTTAATGGGTTTCTAAATTATCGCCATAACTGCGTCACACGGTACACACGCTAGAATTTTCAAAAATTGCTGCCATTACAGCGCCACAAGGCATGCGGGAAGCAGAGGGGGCGTGCCGTCGTGGGCGGCACCCAGAAGAAAGAGCGTGAAGTGAAGCTCTGGGGTGATCTGTTGTGAGCAGGTGGAAAGCAGGAAGCCCCGACTTGGAGACCAGAAGGAGTTCTTCCAGCCTGCCAACGGAGCAGCCACTGATCAAGGTAATAGAGCATAGGGCCTGGCTGAAGTTAACAGGGGGAGAAGGAACATGTCCAGCCTGGGTGAAGATGCAGCACCGGCGGCAGACACAGCCGCAGCCCCCATGATATTGCCAGACTGAGGGACTACAACAGTAAGGGGTTAAACTCTGCACTTCCTCTGTAAAAAGCTGAATTTCAGTGATAGTAAGAAGAATTGTTTGAGTGTGGATGAGAAGGAACAGATGAATGACCTCGGGGAGACCAAAACATCCAACACTGCAGAGACACCATCACGTGTTTCTCAACGCAGTGATCCAGAACACTGCCCCCATCCCTTATGGGAAATATGCAAACGCATGTAAAGTAAGCTGCGGAGACACCATCACGTGTTTCTCAACGCAAGCAATGAATAGCCAGGCCTTTCTCCGGGAAGGAACAACCACGGGAAGGGCAGCATCCAATAAAGGAGAATATCCAATAAAGGAAGACCACCTATGCCAAGCATGGTATCCATCCACAAACAGCTGTTTCGGGGTTTTTGCCCCTCATCAGTGTGGAGTAGGAAACTGACTATTAGGAGCAGTGCCTGGTGAAAGGCTATGAAGGAACAGATGAATGACCTCGGGGAGACCAAAACATCCAACACTGCGGAGACACCATCACGTGTTTCTCAACGCAGTGATCCAGAACACTGCCCCCATCCCTTATGGGAAATATGCAAACGCATGTAAAGTAAGCTACGGAGATACCATCACGTGTTTCTCAATGCAAGCAATAAATAGCCAGGCCTTTCTCCGGGAAGGAACAACCACGGGAAGGGCAGCATCCAATAAAGGAGAATATCCAATAAAGGAAGACCACCTATGCCAAGCATGGTATCCATCCACAAACAGCTGTTTCGGGGTTTTTGCCCCTCATCAGTGTGGAGTAGGAAACTGGCTATTAGGAGCAGTGCCTGGTGAAAGGCTATGAAGGAACAGATGAATGACCTCGGGGAGACCAAAACATCCAACACTGCGGAGACACCATCACGTGTTTCTCAACGCAAGCAATGAATAGCCAGGCCTTTCTCCGGGAAGGAACAACCACGGGAAGGGCAGCCTCCAATAAACGAGAATATCCAATAAAGGAAGACCACCTATGCCAAGCATGGTATCCATCCACAAACAGCTGTTTCGGGGTTTTTGCCTATCATCAGTGTGGAGTAGGAAACTGGCTATTAGGAGCAGTGCCTGGTGAAAGGCTATGAAGGAACAGATGAATGACCTCGGGGAGACCAAAACATCCAACACTGTGGAGACACCATCACGTGTTTCTCAATGCAGTGATCCAGAACACTGCCCCCATCCCTTATGGGAAATATGCAAACGCATGTAAAGTAAGCTGCGGAGACACCATCACGTGTTTCTCAACACAAGCAATGAATAGCCAGGCCTTTCTCCGGGAAGGAACAACCACGGGAAGGGCAGCATCCAATAAAGGAGAATATCCAATAAAGGAAGACCACCTATGCCAAGCATGGTATCCATCCACAAACAGCTGTTTCGGGGTTTTTGTTCCTTCCCGGAGAAAGGCCTGGCTATTCATTGCTTGCGTTGAGAAACACGTGATGGTGTCTCCGCAGCTTACTTTACATGCGTGTTATGACCCCAATGGCGAGGGTCTCAGAGGAACAAGTAAGTCTGCGACGTACAAAAATCCAGCTCATAGGGCAGTGGTAACTGGGTTGACCATATAACTACTCCTAACGCCAACACTAGAAGTAGCCGGGGAACATGCCTACGTTGGTCGCTAGATGTCTCGCGCCAGCCGGAGGACTAACTACCCCTAGAAGAGGAAAACAAAGACCTCTCTTGCCTCCAGAGAATAGACCCCAAAAGTCGGATACAAGCCCCCCACAAATAATAACGGTGAGGTAAGAGGAAATGACAAACACAGAGATGAACTAGGTTTAGCAAAGAGAGGCCCACTTACTAATAGCAGAATGTAGTAAGATAACTTATATGGTCAACAAAAACCCTAACAAAATTCCACACTGGAGATACAAGAACCCCCGAACCGTCTAACGGCCCGGGGGGGGGGAACTCCAGCCTCCCTAGAGCTTCCAGCAAGGTTAGGATACAGATTATGTACAAGCTGGACAAAAATGCAAACAAAAACAAATAGCAAAAAGCAAGAAAGCAGACTTAGCTTAATTTAGCAGGAACCAGGATCAGTAGACAAGAGCACAACAGATTAGCTCTGATTACAACGTTGCCAGGCATTGAACTGAAGGTCCAGGGAGCTTATATAGCAACACCCCTGACCTAACGACCCAGGTGAGCATACAAGGGATGAATGACATACCCAGAGTCAAATCACTAGTAACCACTAGAGGGAGCCAAAAGGTAAATTCACAACAGTACCCCCCCCTTAGTGAGGGGTCACCGAACCCTCACCAAGACCACCAGGGCGATCAGGATGAGCGGCGTGAAAGGCACGAACTAAATCGGCCGCATGCACATCAGAGGCGACCACCCAGGAATTATCCTCCTGACCATAGCCCTTCCACTTGACCAGGTACTGAAGCCTCCGCCTGGAGAGACGAGAATCTAAGATCTTCTCCACCACGTACTCCAACTCGCCCTCAACCAACAACGGAGCAGGAGGCTCAGCAGAAGGAACCACATGCACAACGTACCGCCGCAACAAGGACCTATGAAATACGTTGTGAATGGCAAACGACACCGGAAGATCCAGGCGAAAGGATACAGGATTAATGATTTCCAATATCTTGTAAGGACCAATGAAGCGAGGCTTAAATTTGGGAGAGGAGACCTTCATAGGAACAAATCGAGAAGACAGCCATACCAAATCCCCAACGCGAAGTCGGGGACCCACACTGCGGCGGCGGTTGGCAAAACGCTGAGCCTTCTCCTGTGACAACTTCAAGTTGTCCACCACATGACTCCAGATCCGCTGCAACCTATCCACCACGGAATCCACCCCAGGACAGTCAGAAGGCTCCACATGTCCCGAGGAAAAACGAGGATGGAAACCAGAGTTGCAGAAAAATGGCGAAACCAAGGTGGAGGAACTAGCCCGATTATTAAGGGCAAATTCAGCCAACGGCAAGAAGGTCACCCAATCATCCTGATCAGAAGAGACAAAACACCTCAAATAAGCCTCCAGAGTCTGATTAGTTCGCTCCGTTTGTCCGTTAGTCTGGGGATGGAAAGCGGACGAAAACGACAAATCAATGCCCATCCTACCACAAAAGGATCGCCAGAACCTGGAAACAAACTGGGATCCTCTGTCCGACACAATATTCTCAGGAATGCCGTGCAAACGAACCACATTCTGGAAGAACACAGGAACCAGATCAGAAGAGGAAGGCAGCTTAGGCAAAGGAACCAGATGGACCATCTTGGAGAAACGATCACATATCACCCAGATGACAGACATGCCCTGAGACACCGGAAGATCCGAAATGAAATCCATAGAGATGTGTGTCCAAGGTCTCTTCGGGACAGGCAAGGGCAAGAGCAACCCGCTGGCACGAGAGCAACAAGGCTTAGCTCGGGCACAAGTACCACAGGACTGCACAAATGACCGCACATCCCTTGACAAGGAAGGCCACCAAAAGGACCTGGCCACCAGATCTCTGGTGCCAAAAATTCCCGGGTGCCCTGCCAACACCGAGGAATGAACCTCGGAAATGACTCTGCTGGTCCATCTAGCAGGCACAAACAATCTGTCAGGTGGACAAGAGTCAGGCCTACCAGCCTGAAATCTCTGCAACACACGTCGCAGATCTGGAGAAATAGCAGACACGATAACTCCTTCCTTAAGAATACCCACAGGTTCAGCGACTCCAGGAGCATCAGGCACAAAGCTCCTAGAAAGAGCATCGGCCTTCACATTCTTAGAACCTGGTAAATACGAGACCACAAAGTCAAAACGGGAGAAAAACAATGACCAGCGGGCCTGTCTAGGATTCAGGCGTTTAGCAGACTCGAGATACATCAGATTTTTGTGATCAGTCAAGACCACCACACGATGCTTAGCACCCTCGAGCCAATGACGCCACTCCTCAAATGCCCACTTCATGGCCAACAACTCCCGATTGCCCACATCATAATTTCGCTCTGCCGACGAAAACTTCCTAGAGAAAAAGGCACAAGGCCTCATAGTAGAGCAACCAGGGCCTCTCTGCGACAAAACGGCCCCTGCCCCAATCTCCGAAGCATCCACCTCAACCTGAAAGGGAAGTGAGACGTCAGGCTGGCACAAAACAGGCGCCGAAGTAAATCGGCGTTTCAACTCCTGGAAAGCCTCCACGGCAGCAGGAGCCCAGTTAGCTACATCAGAGCCTTTCTTGGTCATATCCGTCAGTGGTTTAACAACACTAGAGAAATTTGCGATAAAACGACGGTAGAAGTTAGCAAAACCCAAGAACTTCTGAAGACTCTTAACTGACGAGGGTTGAGTCCAATCATGAATAGCTCGGACCTTGACTGGATCCATCTCCACAGCAGAAGGGGAAAAAATGAACCCCAAAAAGGGAACCTTCTGTACACCAAAGAGACACTTTGAGCCTTTTACAAACAAAGAATTTTCACGCAGAATCTCAAAAACCATCCTGACCTGCTCCACATGCGAGTCCCAATCATCAGAAAAAACCAGAATATCATCCAGATAAACAATCAAAAATTTATCCAGATACTTCCGGAAAATGTCATGCATGAAGGACTGAAAAACTGAAGGGGCATTAGAGAGCCCAAATGGCATCACCAAGTACTCAAAATGACCTTCGGGCGTATTGAATGCGGTTTTCCATTCATCGCCCTGCCTAATGCGCACAAGGTTGTACGCACCACGAAGGTCTATCTTGGTGAACCACTTGGCACCTTTAATCCGGGCAAACAAATCTGACAACAGCGGCAAAGGATACTGAAATTTGACAGTGATCTTATTTAAAAGCCGATAGTCAATACAAGGCCTCAAAGATCCGTCCTTTTTGGCCACAAAAAAGAATCCCGCACCAAGAGGGGAAGAAGAAGGACGGATATGCCCCTTCTCAAGAGACTCCTTGATATATGAACGCATCGCGGTATGTTCAGGTACCGACAGATTAAACAGTCTCCCCTTAGGAAACTTACTGCCAGGAATCAAATCTATTGCACAGTCACATTCCCTATGAGGAGGCAGTGCACTGGACTTAGACTCGCTGAAGACATCCTGATAATCAGACAAATACGCCGGAACTTCCGAAGGCGTAGAAGAAGCAATAGACAAGGGCAGGGAATCTCCATGAATTCCATGGCAGCCCCAACTTGACACTGACATAGCCTTCCAGTCCAAGACTGGATTATGGGTCTGTAACCATGGCAAACCCAAAACAACCAAATCATGCATTTTATGCAGAACAAGAAAACGTATTACCTCCCGATGTTCGGGAGTCATGCACATGGTAACCTGTGTCCAAAACTGCGGTTTATTTTTTGCCAATGGCGTAGAATCAATACCCCTAAGAGGGATAGGATTTTCCAATGGCTCAAGAACAAATCCGCAGCGCTTGGCAAATGACAGATCCATAAGGCTCAGGGCAGCACCTGAGTCCACAAACGCCATGACAGGATACGATGACAGTGAGCAAATCAAAGTTACAGATAGAATAAACTTAGGTTGCAAATTACCAATGGCGACCGGACTAACAACCTTAGTAAGACGTTTAGAGCATGCTGAGATAACATGTGTAGAATCACCACAGTAGTAACACAAGCCATTCTGGCGTCTATGAATTTTCCGCTCATTTCTAGTCAGGATTCTATCACATTGCATTAAATCAGGTGCCTGTTCAGACAACACCATGAGGGAATTTGCGGTCTTGCGCTCCCGCAACCACCGGTCGATTTGAATAGCCAGGGCCATAGAATCATTCAGACCTGTGGGAATGGGAAAACCCACCATCACATTCTTAATGGCTTCAGAAAGGCCATTTCTAAAATTTGCAGCCAATGCACACTCGTTCCACTGGGTCAGCACGGACCATTTCCGAAATTTTTGGCAATACACTTCAGCCTCGTACTGGCCCTGAGACATTGCCAGCAAGGCTTTTTCTGCCTGAATCTCAAGATTGGGTTCCTCATAAAGCAAACCAAGCGCCAGAAAAAACGCATCAATGTCAGCCAATGCCGGATCTCCTGGCGCCAGCGAGAAAGCCCAATCCTGAGGGTCGCCCCGTAAAAAAGAAATAACAATTTTTACTTGCTGAGCGGAGTCTCCAGATGAACAGGGTTTCAGGGACAAAAACAATTTACAATTATTCCTGAAATTTCTAAATTTAAATCGGTCTCCGGAAAACGGTTCAGGAATCGGTATCTTAGGTTCTGACACAGGATTTCTGATAACATACTCTTGTATGCCCTGCACACGAGCAGCAAGCTGATCCACACTTGTAATCAAGGTCTGGACATTCATGTCTGCAGCAAACACAAGCCACTCAGAGGTAAAGGGGAAAAGAAAAAAAAATGAGAGAGAGAAAAAAAAACTCAGAACTTTCTTTCTTATAATCCCGCTTCTGCAATGCATTTAACATTTAATACTGGCCTGGCAAACTGTTATGACCCCAATGGCGAGGGTCTCAGAGGAACAAGTAAGTCTGCGACGTACAAAAATCCAGCTCATAGGGCAGTGGTAACTGGGTTGACCATATAACTACTCCTAACGCCAACACTAGAAGTAGCCGGGGAACATGCCTACGTTGGTCGCTAGATGTCTCGCGCCAGCCGGAGGACTAACTACCCCTAGAAGAGGAAAACAAAGACCTCTCTTGCCTCCAGAGAATAGACCCCAAAAGTCGGATACAAGCCCCCCACAAATAATAACGGTGAGGTAAGAGGAAATGACAAACACAGAGATGAACTAGGTTTAGCAAAGAGAGGCCCACTTACTAATAGCAGAATGTAGTAAGATAACTTATATGGTCAACAAAAACCCTAACAAAATTCCACACTGGAGATACAAGAACCCCCGAACCGTCTAACGGCCCGGGGGGGAACTCCAGCCTCCCTAGAGCTTCCAGCAAGGTTAGGATACAGATTATGTACAAGCTGGACAAAAATGCAAACAAAAACAAATAGCAAAAAGCAAGAAAGCAGACTTAGCTTAATTTAGCAGGAACCAGGATCAGTAGACAAGAGCACAACAGATTAGCTCTGATTACAACGTTGCCAGGCATTGAACTGAAGGTCCAGGGAGCTTATATAGCAACACCCCTGACCTAACGACCCAGGTGAGCATACAAGGGATGAATGACATACCCAGAGTCAAATCACTAGTAACCACTAGAGGGAGCCAAAAGGTAAATTCACAACACAAGCGTTTGCATATTTCCCATTAGGGATGGGGGCAGTGTTCTGGATCACTGCATTGAGAAACACGTGATGGTGTCTCCGCAGTGTTGGATGTTTTGTTCTCCCCGAGGTCATTCATCTGTTCCTTCATAGCCTTTCACCAGGCACTGCTCCTAATAGCCAGTTTCCTATTCCACACTGATGAGGGGCAAAAACCCCGAAACAGCTGTTTGTGGATGGATACCATGCTTGGCATAGGTGGTCTTCCTTTATTGGATATTGTACTTTATTGGATTCTGCCCTTCCCGTGGTTGTTCCTTCCCGGAGAAAGGCCTGGCTATTCATTGCTTGCGTTGAGAAACACGTGATGGTGTCTCCGCAGCTTACTTTACATGAGTGTGGATGAGGTCTATATGACAAAGAAGATATTCTACAAACAATTTGAAAGTCAGATGTTCCCTACTGTATGACGTTAGGAACACAATAATTTTTTGGTGGCCTCTGAATCAGGCCTCTATAACACACTAGATGCTACAAACTATTTTAAAGTCAGGTCCCCTACTGTATGACACTAGGAACAGAAAAATGTTTTGGTTATGTGTGTGAGATCTGCAGACAGCTTAATTTCAACCCAACAAAATGACAAAGTGTGATACAGCAGGCTGTCTAACTTTATGTAACTGAAAAATTATAATTTTTTCATGTGCGCTAGGTCTTCAGACAGTTTCACATCACCACACTACTAAATGACAAGGGGGGATACAGCAGGCTGTTTCACATTTAGCTGGTGAAAAAATATTCTTTAGAATGCTATACTCTGCATGGAGCACAATAGAAGCAGTGCCCAACACACTTATAGGACATGTGCCCTGCTGGCTTTGTCTGTGGACCTTAGTAATGGCCAAAAAAAAATGCTGGAAGGTAAATTTAACAGTCACACTGGACAGTAGCTAGCTGCATTATCTGACTGATATACAACCACCTAGCTAAATAGCTAAAATCTTGCTGCTAACAGTGCCAGCATTAGGAGCAGCCTCCCTGCGCTGTTACAGTGTCAAAATGGTGCTAAAACAAGATGTCCGCTATTTATAATGAGAGGGACATGTGATTTCAGCAGCCAATGACACAAGCCGTGGTGTCAGGACATTGTGGGTGTTTCCTGCGCCCTGATTGGCTAGCGGCAATGTGCACACATAAAGTTAGGGGGGGAGTTTACAAGCATGCCCCGCCCCTGAGCTCTGCAAACCCCCTCTCCTCATCCAACACATGCCAAACGCTCATGATTCACCACCATCATCAGTAAAGAAGAACTTGGCACATCCACAGAGACGGTGATGGCATACCCCAGACGCGCTGATCCACATAGGTCCATTAATGTCGTCCAGGCATCTAATCTCAATGAAGTATCACTATATGGAATGTAGAATCTTCCTCTGAAATTTCCCTGAACCAGTTCTGATGAAGGTCCATTCAGTGACCGAAAACGTTTAGCAAATATGTTTTCTGGATGCCAATAAATGGACTTTTTTTTCTCATATGATTTTTTGAGTGCCAAGTTCTTCTTAACTGATATACGATGGGCTGGACACCCTACTTGAGCACCAATACCTTTATTTCATATGAGTGCCGTGTTGTTTGTACCATTACACCACCATTGTCGTTGCTAAAGTGCTGAAAATACTTTTGTGGCAACGTAAATATCTTCTTGCACTTTTACCGATTTTTACCGATTTTATAAACTTTTGATCATGTTTCCAATCATGAATCCAAATGTGCCATAGTCGTGTCGAATTTATGTTTGGCGATCGTTTTCCGAACAAATTCGCTCATCACTAGTTATGACAACCTCGGGTCACCATGGTGACCATCGGGTCCCCACAATGACGTACATATATATATTTTTTAATTATTTTTCATTTATCAACTGGTGAACAAACTGTCCTGAAAAAAGGATAAGATAACATAGATGTTACACAGATGTAGACAGTGATTTGGGTTAGCAGAATGTCTAGATGACCCTTGAAGATCAGCGAAACCTCAGAAAGTGTGAATAGCTGATGCTACAAAAAACATTGTGCCCAAATATTCTGTTTCACGGGTAGAAGAAGCCAAGATGAAAAAGAGAGAAGTCTTACAGTAATAGGACAAAAAGTTTAGAAGAGTAATCAAAACTGATGAAGAAAAAAAAACTTCTCCTCTCTGCCCATGAGACCAGAACAAACAAGCTCTACATTAATCATATTACAATGCAAGTATCCCTTTAAGTTTTACTAATAAGTCGGATTAAGGTGAGACGTCAGTCATAAAGCATTACACACGTTTCAAGTTTCATATTTTTTATTTGACAGTAGCGCGCACATCCTGAATAGATTTATTTCTTAATGATCCTTGTATCTTTTATTAATGAAATCCAGTATTTAGGCCGAGCAGCCTAAGGCTTTCCGTGTAATGGTGTTAAAGAAAGTTCTTGTCTGTAGCCTTTGAAATGAGCAGTCAGGATTTAAGACAGATGCTAAGATTCTCCTTTGTTATAGAATGAGACAGTAATACGTAGTAAGGAACGCCTAAGTAGAGGCAGTCTAGAAGGAGAGAATACAGACACTTAATGGCAAAGAACATTTTACAGATAGATAGAAAATATGGAACAGCACTGTATGGAAAAAAGCATGGGTCCAAGGCCCTCCAAACAATTATCCGCTTGTAATGATAATAGCAATATAAAAAGCAAAACAAAAATATAACTACTATAATACTGCTCCTATGTACAAGAATATAACTACTATAATACTGCTCCTATGTACAAGAATATAACTACTATAATACTGCTCCTATGTACAAGAATATAACTACTATAATACTGCCCCTATGTACAAGAATATAACTACTATAATACTGCCCCTATGTACAAGAATATAACTACTATAATACTGCTCCTATGTACAAGAATATAACTACTATAATACTGCCCCTATGTACAAGAATATAACTACTATAATACTGCTCCTATGTACAAGAATATAACTACTATAATACTGCCCCTATGTACAAGAATATAGCTACTATAATACTACCCCCTATGTACAATAATATAACTACTATAATACTGCTCCTATGTACAAGAATATAACTACAATAATACTGCCCCTATGTACAAGAATATAACTACTATAATACTGCCCCTATGTACAAGAATATAACTACTATAATACTGCTCCTGCTCCTATGTACAAGAATATAACTACTATAATACTGCCCCTATGTACAGGAATATAACTACTATAATACTGCTCCTATGTACAAGAATATAACTACTATAATACTGCCCCTATGTACAAGAGTATAACTACTATAATACTGCCCCTATGTACAAGAATATAACTACTATAATACTGCCCCTATGTACAAGAATATAACTACTATAATACTGCCCCTATGTACAAGAATATAACTACTATAATACTGCTCCTATGCACAAGAATATAACTACTATAATACTGCCCCTATGTACAAGAATATAACTACTATAATACTGCCCCTATGTACAAGAATATAACTACTATAATACTGCTCCTATGTACAAGAATATAACTACTATAATACTGCCCCTATGTACAAGAATATAACTACTATAATACTGCCCCTATGTACAGGAATATAACTACTATAATACTTCCCCATGTACAAGAATATAACTACTATAATACTGCTCCTATGTACAAGAATATAACTACTATAATACTGCCCCTATGTACAAGAATATAACTACTATAATACTGCCCCTATGTACAAAAATATAACTGCTATAATACTGCCCCTATGTACAAGAATATAACTACTATAATACTGCACCTATGTACAAGAATATAACTACTATAATACTGCTCCTATGTACAAGAATATAGCTACTATAATACTGCTCCTATGTACAAGAATATAACTACTATAATACTGCCCCTATGTACAAGAATATAACTGCTATAATACTGCCCCTATGTACAAGAATATAACTACTATAATACTGCCATTATGTACAAGAATATAACTATAAAACTGCTCCTATGTACAAGAATATAACTGCTATAAAACTGCTACTATATATAACCAAAATCAAAAAGCACCAATATATTGTTAATTTGAGAGTATGAGACTCTCCCCGAATGCCCCAAGGGCATCCACACAACCGGACGACTCCAGAAATATTTCAACAAAAGAAAATAGACTAAAACAGTCCAAAGCAACATAATTAAAAAACAGTAATAAAGTTTATTAATCAATAATTAAATTACAAACATATGTGTATATCTGCTGTATGCAAAATACACAAAACAGGACAAATGACACAAGAAGGATATGAAGGTACATCAGGTGAAATGTGGTAAAACAGGACATCGCCCCTAAAAGGTGCACATAGTATAAGCTATACCAGTAATCACAGGAAGGGCAAGCAGCTTCCATAAAGCATCATTGATATATCAAGCCGTTCCTACATCATTATCCATACAATGTATATTACTACTGTTAGTTATGCACACTTACCCATGGATTAAAGGGAACCTGACCACACTCCACCTGAATGCCCTGGACGCGCGTTTCGCGGTAAGCTTTTTCAACAGGGATAATACTGCTCCCTATGTAAAAGAATATAACTGCTATAATACTGCTCCTATGTACAGGAATATAACTACTATAATACTGCTCCTATGTACAAGAATATAACTACTATAATACTGCCCCGATATACAAGAATATAATTACTATAATACTGTCCCCTATGTACAGGAATATAACTACTATAATACTGCCCCTATATACAAGAATATGAATACTATAATACTGTTCCTATGTACAAGAATATAACTAATACAATACTGCTCCTAGGTACAAGAATATAACTACTATAATACTGCTCCTATGTACAAGAATATAACTACTATAATACTGCCCCATGTACAAGAATATACTGTAACTACTATAATACTGCTCCTACGGTATGTACAAGAATATAACTACTATAATACTGTCCCTATGTACAAGAATATAACTACTAAAATGCTGCCCCTATGTACAAGAATATAACTACTATAATACTGCCCCTATGTACAAGAATATAACTACTACAATAATGCCCGATGTACAAGAATATAACTACTATAATACAGCCTCTATGTACAAGAATATAACTACTATAATACTGCCCCATGTACAAGAATATAACTACTACAATAATGCCCGATGTACAAGAATATAACTACTATAATACTGCCCCTATGTACAAGAATATAACTACTATAATACTGCCCCTATGTACAAGAATATAACTACTATAATACTGATCCCATGTACAAGAATATAACTACTATAATACTGCTCCTACAGTATGTACAAGAATATATCTACTATAATGCTGCCCCCATGTACAAGAATATAACTACTATAATACTGCCCCTATGTACAAGAATATAACTACTATAATACTGCCTCCTATGTACAAGAATATAGCTACTATAATACTGCTCCTATGTACAAGAATATAACTACTATAATACTGCCTCCTATGTACAAGAATGTAACTACTATAATACTGTCCCTATGTACAGGAATATAACTACTATAATACTTCTCCTTTGTACAGTAATATAACTACTATAATTCTGCTCTTATGTACAAGAATATAACTACTATAATACTGCTCCTATGTACAAGAATATAACTACTATAATACTGTCCCCTATGTACAAGAATATAATTACTATAATACTGCCCCCTATGTACAGGAATATAACTACTATAATGTTGTCCCTATGTAAAAGAATATAACTACTATAATACTGCCCCATGTACAAGAATATAACTACTATAATACTGCTCCTATGTACAAGAATATAACTAGTATAATACTGCTCCTATGTACAAGAATATAACTACTATAATACTGCTCCTATGTACAAGAATATAACTGCTATAATACTGCTCCTATGTACAAGAATATAACTAGTATAATACTGCCCCTATGTACAAGAATATAACTACTATAATACTGTACCTATGTACAAGAATATAACTACTATAATGCTGCTCCTATGTACAAGAATATAACTACTATAATACTGCCCCTATGTACACGAATATAACTACTATAATACTGCCCCATGTACAAGAATATAACTACTATAATACTGTCCCCTATGTACAAGAATATAACTACTATAATACTGCCCCTATGTACAAGAATATAGCTACTATAATACTGCCCCTATGTACAAGAATATAACTACTATAATACTGCCCCTATGTAAAAGAATATAACTACTATAATACTGCCCCTATGTACAAGAATATAATTACAATAATGCTGCCCCTATGTACAAGAATATAACTACTATAATACTGCCCCTATGTACAAGAATATAATTACAATAATGCTGCCCCTATGTACAGGAATATAACTACTATAATACTAGTCCAGTGTACAACAATATAACTACTATAATACTGCCCTATGTACATGATTATAACATAGAGCACACATACAAGAGTATTTCCATAAGGAATTACAGTATGTCATAAAAATACCTTTATTTGGACAATACCTATAAAGTTCTTTATACGTAGAGTGAGTTCATCTTCAGAAAAAAAATCACTTTGTTATTTCTGTTTTTGCTTTTATGGTGTCACACTGGTGCTGTTGGCTGATTATTGGCTGCAATGGCAACTGAAAAGTGTTATCTTCTAGCACAACTAATAGTAATAGGTTTCCTGCCTCGATGACGGTTTTTTTTTACAGGTGGCTTGAAAGGAACGTACACATTTCCATTTCTGCAGGGTCATCCATGTGGTCTAGCACTACTTACCCTCAGTGACGTGTTTGGAGCAGAAGTAGAAGTTGACTCTCTGTGAAGGAGCAGTAGCACATCCTGCCCAGACACGATAAACATTAGTAGCAGTAAACTGAATTATGGAACAATCCTGAAAGATTAATGATCACTTACATTTTTCATCAACTGATTTTGGAATCTTTTTCATATTGTTCCTAATGGAAGCAGAAATAGCAGAAGGAGCTCTTCATCTGAGCCTCTTGATCTATCAAGATGTGCAGAGTTATGTGACCAAGTACAAGGATTAGAAGAGTAACTGTAAGCTTTATTAACCCTGCACTGCCTGAGTGATAGGTGTTTATCTCAGATTTTATAAAGTTTTTTTATCAAATTCTTCCTCAATTTAAAAATCTGACTGCACATCCTTTTATGACTTCATCAATTTCCCTTCTATACCTCTTGATGCTCATGATGAAGTTATAATCAAGTTAATCTAAGTATAGAATTCAGTTTAGGCTTCTGTGCACTCTCTGCTCCTGACCTGCCTGACCAATTATATCTTTTGCCATCCCCACCAGTATAGTTGTTTATCACAAAGCTCAACTGTACTACACCCCTTCACAATGGCAGTGCCGAGCTGAGTTTTTTACCTTCTGCAGACAGATCAGTGATATGAAACTGTAAATGATGATTTATTGATGCATACTACAAACGATAATCCTCTTCCATATGTATCAATAGAATGGCTTTTGTAGTTTCACATCACCCAGCACACAGCAACAGGCAATAAACACTGCTTAACTGATCTCAACTCCTCTATGAAAAGCAGTAAATCTCTCCCCTCAGCCCCCTTCATGGATCTAATCATGCAGTATATCTCTATTTTATGACCCCTACTGCAGTATGTCTCCATTTTTTAAATTGAATTTACATCATATCCTGCAGGATATTTCTAATTTATATCCCCTCTATCAACAGCCCATACTGCAATATATCTCATTTTTCATACATCAAAAATAGAGCCCATCATGTGGTAGATCCCTCCTCTCTCTCCCCTCTATATACAGTAAAATCTTCAGTATATTTATCCTTTCTGTCCTCTCTATATATGGTTGTCTCTTCCTTCTTGAGGAGAAAGGACAACAATTGCACAGTTAGTGAAAAGCTTAATGTATCATGTGCTCTAAGTCCGAGTATTATAGATGGTGTCCATGAAGCAGTGATTGTACTTAATTCTGTATATAGATTAATAAGATGCACTATCGAAAGAACAGTGCTAAAAGTAAAGAGGAGAGCATGAGCTGTGCATTTCTATAAAACCTGGATAACTCTATGACTAAATGATAGAGACATATCTAGTATACAAAGGTTTCACAATTATTCACCCTCTTGCCTTTCTTACCTTCTTACCTATTTTGTTACATTACAACCTGTGTTTAAACATCTAAGTGAGAAAAATATAGGCATGCATTAAATTTATGGGATAAAATAAGTAAAAATTGACATGTGCGTAGGTATTCACCCTTTTACTATGAAGCCCCTTAAAATTTCTGAAGCGATTATCTTTATAAGTCACATGCGTAGTAAATGGAAGTCCACCTGTGTGCAATCTACCGTAAGTGTCACATGGTTTGTCAGTATATAAACACCTTTTCTGAAAGTCCACAGAGGCTGCAACACCATTATGCAAGAGACACCACTAACCAAACACCATGAAGACCAAGGAGATCTCCAAAAAGTCCGGGAAAAAGTTGTTGAGAAGTACAAGTCAGAGTTGGGTCATAAAAAAAATCCCAATCTCTGATGATTCCCCAGAGCACCATAAAAACCATTACCATCAAATGGAAAGAAAACGGCACCACAACAAACCTGCCAAGAGAGGGCCACCGCCCAAAACTCTCAGCCTGGGCAAGGAGGGCATTAATAAGAGAGGCAACACAGAGACCAAAGGTAACCCTGAAGGAGCTGCAAAGTTCCCAGCCAGAGATTGAAGCATCTGTCCATACTGCCACAATAAGCCGTACATTCCATAGAGGTGACTAGTGTTGAGCATTCCGATACTGCAAGTATCGGGTATCGGCCGATACTTGCTGTATCGGAATTCCGATACCGAGATCCGATATTTTTGTGATATCGGGTATCGGTATCGAAACAACATTAATGTAAAAATGTGTAAAAGAAAGAATTAAAATAAAAAATATTGCTATACTCACCTCTCTGACGCAGCCTGCACCTTACCGAGGGAAGCGGCAGCGTTCTTTGTTTAAAATTCGCGCTTTTCTTTCCTTTACGTGAGTCCCGGCTTGTGATTGGTTGCGTGCCGCCCATGTGACCGGGACGCAACCAATCACAGCAAGCCGTGACGTAATTTCAGGTCCTTCAGGATTTTAAAATTACGTTCCGGCGTTGTGATTGGTTGCGTCGCAGTCACATGGGAGACGCAACCAATCACAGCAAGCCGTGACGTAATTTCAGGTCCTTAAGGATTTTAAAATTACGTCCCGGCTTTGTGATTGGTTGCGTCGCAGTCACATGGGAGACGCAACCAATCACAAGCCGTGACGTCACGGGAGGCTGGACACGCGCGCTTTTTAAAATGGGCGCGTGTCCAGCCTCCCGTGACGTCCCGGCTTGTGATTGGTTGCGCCGCGATCAACCAATCACAAGCCGGGAGGCTGGACACGCGCCCATTTTAAAATTTTAAAATGCGCGCGTGTCCAGCCTCCCGGCTTGTGATTGGTTGACCGCGGCGCAACCAATCACAAGCCGGGACGTCACGGGAGGCTGGACACGCGCCCATTTTAAAAAGCGCGCGTGTCCAGCCTCCCGTGACGTCACGGCTTGTGATTGGTTAATGGCGGCCATGTTGCCGGGACGCGGACCAATCACAGCAAGCCGTGACGTAATTTCGTCACGGCTTGCTGTGATTGGTCCGCGTCCCGGCAACATGGCGCCGTGACCAATCATAAGCCGGGACGTCACTGGAGGCTGGACACGCGCGCTTTTTAAAATGGGCGCGTGTCCAGCCTCCCGTGACGTCCCGGCTTGTGATTGGTTAATGGCGGCCATGTTGCCGGGACGCGGACCAATCACAGCAAGCCGTGACGTAATTTCGTCACGGCTTGCTGTGATTGGTCCGCGTCCCGGCAACATGGCCGCCCTGACCAATCACAAGCCGGGACTTCACGTAACCAAGTAAAAGCGCGAATTTTAAACAAACAACGCTGCCGGTTCCCTCACTGAGGTCCAGGCTGCGTCGGAGAGGTGAGTATAGCGATATTTTTTATTTTAATTCTTTCTTTTACACATTTATATGGATCCCAGGGCCTGAAGGAGAGTTTCCTCTCCTTCAGACCCTGGGAACCATCAGGAATACCGTCCGATACTTGAGTCCCATTGACTTGTATTGGTATCGGGTATCGGTATCGGATTGGATCCGATACTTTGCCGGTATCGGCCGATACTTTCCGATACCGATACTTTCAAGTATCGGACGGTATCGCTCAACACTAGAGGTGACCCTTTATGGAAGGGTAGGCAGAAAAAAGCCTTTACTTACACACAAAAATTGTAATGCTCATTTTCAGTTTGCCAAAAGACATGTGGGAGACTTCCCAAATGTATGGAGGAAGGTGCTGTGGTCAGATGAGACCAAAATTGAACTTTTTGGCCACCAAGGTAAACGCTATGTGTGGCACCAAACCAACGCAGCTCATAACCCCAAGAACACCATCCACACAGTGAAACATGGTGGTTGCAGCATCATGCTGTGTGGATGTTTTTCAGCAACAGGGAAAATGGCCCGAGTTAAGGGGAAAATGGATAGTGCGAAATACAGGGATATTCTTGAGCAAAACCTGTTTCAGTCTGACAGTGATTTGAGACTGGGACGAAGGTTCACCTTCCAACAAGACAATGACCCAAAGCATACTGCTAAAGCAACACTCCAGTGGTTTTGAGAGGAAACGTGTAAATGTTCTGCAGTGGCCTAGTCAAAGCTCAGACCTTAATTCAATTGAGAATCTGTGGTCAGACTTGAAGATTCCTGTTCATGAGAGGAAACAATCTAACTTGTAGGACCTGGAGCAGATTTGCCTTGAGGAATGGACAAAAATCCCTGTAGCAAAATGTGGAAGGCTCCTAGATATGTATCCAAAGCGAATTGCAGCTGGAATTGTCGTAAAAGGAGGCTCTACATAGTACTGACTTAAGGGGGGTGAATAGTTATGCACACTGAAGTTTTCAGTTATTTTGTTCAATTTGTTGTTTTCTTCACAAAAAACCCCCCACAAATGTTCGTTGTTCTAGGCATATTCTTTACATTCTGATGCAAATCTGTAAAAACACTGAAATTCCAGGTTGTGAGATAGCCAAACACGAAAAATGCCAAGGGGGTGAATACTTTTGTGAGCCATTCCAAATTGCAGCCGGACTCAATAGGAGAAGGAAGAAGACTTCAATCGTGTCATATTTAAAATATAGAACAAGAAGAGATATCTGAACAGCACACTGATCTTTTTTTCATTACACAAAATATTTATGATCAAGCAATGGTTATTTTTTATATTGATAGCTCATTATAAAATATTTCAATAACCATCCCATGATCCTGAAAAACATCATGGCCACATACTTATCTGCAGATCTTATGTCCAGGTGATGTGAGTTCAGATAACTTACATCTGCAGATAACTCAACACCTAGCGGTCTTCAAACAGCATTATAATGTGGGTCGAGATCAAACAGAACGGTCGGAAAGTTTGTGTTGCCGTCTTATCATTAGGATTCCTGAAGTCAGCCTTCTATTGTTGTTTATGGTCTTAAATCCATATCCATAATGACAATTTAAGCGAATAAGACAAAATAGATAAAGTTCTAGGATTGGTCTGAAAATGAACTTGGTTTCCCGATGCACCGGGGGATTCATAGAGGTCAGAGTGTTGACAAGGCCCCGGGGCAATATGCTCGGTCTTCAACACGAACACATTCCTATTCTTTCTGCCCCATCCTGGAAGATCTTGCTTTAAATGGCTTTAAACCTCTGTCAAGAAGACAAATGTCCTTGTTGAGTCACAGGAATGATTAATCTTCTACTAAACAAATTAATGGGGGTTAAATAGTTGGTGTTTTTTAGACGCCAGGTTAAAAAAATGTTCAAGGAGCTTGTGCTTCTGGCCATAATACATCCTCCTGTTATCAGTACTAGTGTCCTGTACAGCAGAAGGAAGGTGACCATTGGTCATCTTCACACTTCGGGATGCACTTGTATAATTAGTTGTGTAATTCTTCACTTTCCTATGGAGTTAGAAAACATTGAGGAGTAAAAACATTTATCTTTGCTGGAGCTAGCACCTGTCTCTCTTGATGTCGGCAAACTAGTTATAGAGAAAACAAAAACTGGTAATGTACATGCTCTGTCTTTTTTTACCTTTCCTTTTGGCTTGAGATATTCCCTGATGGGTGGCACAAGAAGACCAGTTTAAAAAAAAAAACTGCTTGCCATTCTAACACAAAACATTTTTTTTAAAACCATTCTGTACCAGGCCATTTTTTAAATTTTTCTTCTTTTATATTTTATTCTTCCTCTTCAAAAAGCCATAACATTTATATTTTTGAATTGATAATGCCATTGGAGGGTTGTTTTTTGCAGGAAGAGTTTTGAATTACATAATCTATTTTCCATATACTGTAAAAAAAAAAAGAGAATACTCACTTCATCAGTGACCTCTGAGGCCACCCCGCTCATTTTTGGCCATTCTTCAATTCTCTTCTTCTTCTTCTAGCACGCTGGATCCTTGGCCTCTTAGCAGTAGGCCAGGTCTTCCAACTGTGTCCATGCCCCCGAAGTCATTGTACATATGATGCTCAGTGATTTATGGGGCATGGACATGTGCGGAAGTCCTGGCCTATTGTGAAGAGACCAGGGATGCAGAGTGTGACTTAAGAAAAAAGAGAACTAGATGGCATAAAACGGGCAGCGAAGTGGCCGGAAAGGAAAGTATTATTATTATTGTTTTGTTTTTTTACAAATTTTCACCTCATCTCTTATCTTTCCTGCTATCTCGATGTCTGCCGTCCAGTCTTCTTCTGTCCACCTCTGCGCACCACATCTCCAGGCTCTTCACCAAGACTTACGGCTTGTCCAGACCTCAGAAGTCATTGGGCGTCATAAGGTCACTACGCATGTCTTGGCATCACGACATGCAGTGCCCTTTGAAGCCTGGACACAACCAGAAGTCTTGGCTTATTGCGAAGAGCTTGGAGATACACGGAAAGAAGACCGGAAGGTGGGCGGTGAGCAGCAGGGCAGCTGGAGAGGTGGGCGCTGAGGTGAGTAATAATTTTGAGTTTTTTTGGAACAGCTGATGTTCGTATCTATTTATACAAAGTAGAGAAGTAAGGGCTTACCATGTCTGTATTTCTATGCCATAACGGGTTTAAAGACACCAGTCAGACAGGATGAAGGAGTGCAGTTTTCAGTTGGAGACCATTAACTCGAATATTTATATAAAAAGCTAAATTCCTTTAGTATAATAAGCTATTTCTTTGTTCCATTTCCATTAAAAAACAAGTATCAGTGGTGTTTTCTCATTGTAAAGAACTGACGAGTTACATGTAGGTTGGACGTTCGTAAGCTGTGGTGAAACGGCAAAACAAAAACAATTCCACAATTGTATCTTAGGTTATAAACAGTGATTAAAAAGTGGAAAGGGAAGGAAATAGCACCACATAGCACGAGTATATCAGATAGAAATTCTTATATATGATAGTAGAACATTCTAAGAAGCTCATCATGGACAGTAAAGAAAGCTCTACATACACCAATGTAGGTGATTGTGTGAGATGCAGCCAGTGTTTCCTGAGTTCCAAGGCACATCATAGCTATTAGCCCATGTTTAATACGGGAGTGCTATTTATTGGGACAGATCTAAAATAAAATAAAAAAATAACATGGTTATAAAAACAATGAGGGATGTTTGTAATAGAGTGATGTGTACCAACTCAAGTCAAGTTCAAATTTTGTGTTTTTTCTTTGTATTATTGCATTCTGTGCAAGCCGGGGTGTGGCCTCCCTTTTCTGTGCTGGAAACTATATAAGGCTTCCCCAGACTGATGTTCCACTGGTTGGGCCCAGTCCTTTTGTCTGCCCTTATTCACACGGAGGTCAACATTGACACATGGTAAGGTTTTTAATATTAGACAGTGTAGGACTGTCCCGATCAGAGTTACCTTGTCGTGGTGGGATGGCTTTTATGCTATTTTTGATCAAAAACAGTATTACTAAAAACTCTATGTTATTTAAATGCACTTTTCGCTTTTTGCTTAGTTACAGCAGGGTTTTTGTTTTTTTGTTTTGTAATAGAGTGATGTAGCTTCTGAAAGAAATGTTTCAGGCAATCAGTCCCATTCAAAACTGTTTACATTTTTACTTCAGAGTGATCTGTGTGCTAGACGATTTGCGAGAGTACGTGACCATACCACCAGTCACAGATCACTGGCACTATTGTCTTCCATGGGCCACGGGGAATCTACACTGGGTGAGAGACAGTGGGCCTCAGTGCAGTTCACGATGAGCAGAAATGGAGGCCGCCAATGATGGCCGCCAATGAGAGTGTCAAGGAGCGCATTATGCATCAGCCACTGTTTTTGCCAGACAAGCCTTTGGTGGTGTTGATGGGTCTAGTCCATACAAAACTGCCCTAAACTTTGTAACAAACCCCTATTACTTGAATAACATCATTATTCCAGTCATTGTGCCTCTGCATGAATGGCACATGCCTAAGTTCATCTTCATGGACAACAATGCTCCAGCTCATCATGGTCACTTCATAAGGGAATGGCTGCTGGAGACTGGGATATCTCAAATGGAGTGGCCTGCACCTTCTTCAGTTCTCAGTCCCATAGAAAACCTATGGGATCAGTTGAGTCGCCATGTAGAGCCTCGTATCTCTGCACTCAAGCTGCACTATTGCTGCTTCTGCTTAGATGCCCTACTTTCATGATAAAATAGCATAGCGTGAACGGTTTAGATTTTCCATAACTTTCACCCATAAGCCATGTATCTCTAATGTATGCACTGCAGGTATGATATTTATAGGACCCACGTCCCCTATAGAACTGTTCAATTAGTTTAGTTTTATTTTTGGGTGTGACAGACCCTGTTTAATTATGGCAATGGGTGAGATGATTTGACTCGGCTGTTATTACTTATGTATATTGACCAATATGTGTATGGATATATTATACCGCATATTATATAGGATATGATATCATTGGATGACGAACTTTGGTCTATTAGTGTGCTAATGTATCAAGATGGGAAAATCTAGACACCATCTAATATATGAAGGTATCTGGGGGTCCTAAGGCTGGCTATACACATTAGATGACTGTCTGCCAAACGATGCATCGACTTATCATTCGGCAGACAGCGATGTCAACCAACTCTCCCATACACACGAACTTTCATTCGGTGAACTCTCTCATTCAAAGGAGCATTCGTTCAGCCCAGCTCTCTATGGGAAGCCCACTTACTGACCAGTTGGCATGTTGGCAGGTGGCTTATCTCCAGGAGAACATGTGATTGCCCAAATTCAGACACGTGTGATCGACATCTCTCCCAACCATCAGTCGTCGAGTAACCCCATACACATTAGACCGTCAGCCAAACTCATCAATATTGGTGGGTAAAGCCGACATTAGAATAATATGAATGGAGGCCTTCATAGCAGTACCATAATCTCTTCATGTTGTCATATGGCCTCCAGAGATTACCAGTATCAGGACATTTGTAAGGGAAGCATTACATAAGAAGACTGACTTGACAGTTCAGAAGACCAGTCAAACCAGTTCACTCTACAGGTCCAGTTTCTCATATATTAGATATATTGGGCTGTAGTTGTTGAATAGTATAAACTTTACTGACTTTACTGGGATCAGTATACTTTATTAATAGTTCCCAATTAACAATTACAAAAATTTGGAAAGTTTGATATAGAAATTAGCTTAGAACTAGTGTTGAGCATTCCGATACCGCAAGTATCGGGTATCGGCCGATACTTGCGGGTATCGGAATTCCGATACCGAGATCCGATACTTTTGTGGTATCGGGTATCGGTATCGAAACAACATTAATGTGTAAAAGAAAGAATTAAAATAAAAAATATTGCTATACTCACCTCTCCGACGCAGCCTGGACCTCACCGAGGGAACCGGCAGCGTTGTTTGCTTAAAATGCGCGCGTTTCCTTCCTTCCGTGACGTCACGGCTTCTGATTGGTCGCGTGCCGCCCATGTGGCCGCGACGCGACCAATCACAGCAAGCCGTGACGTAATTTTCAGGTCCTTCTAGGCATTCAGTATTTTAAAATTACGTTCCGGCTTTGTGATTGGTCGCGTCGCGGGTCACATGGGCGACGCAACCAATCACAAGCCGTGACGTCACGGGAGGCAGGAGACGCGCACATTTTAAAATGCGCGCGTGTCCAGCCTCCCGTGACGTCACGGCTTGTGATTGGTCGCGTCGCCCATGTGACCGCGACGCGACCAATCACAAAGCCGGAACGTAATTTTAAAATACTGAAGGACCTGAAATTACGTCACGGCTTGCTGTGATTGGTTGCGTCGCGGCCACATGGGCGACGCGACCAATTACAAGCCGTGACGTAATTTTAAAATACTGAATGCCTAGAAGGACCTGAAAATTACGTCACGGCTTGCTGTGATTGGTCGCGTCGCGGCCACATGGGCGGCACGCGACCAATCAGAAGCCGTGACGTCACGGAAGGAAGGAAAAGCGCGCATTTTAAGCAAACAACGCTGCCGGTTCCCTCGGTGAGGTGAGTATAGCAATATTTTTTATTTTAATTCTTTATTTTACACATTAATATGGTTCCCAGGGCCTGAAGGAGAGTTTCCTCTCCTTCAGACCCTGGGAACCATCAGGGATACCGTCCGATACTTGAGTCCCATTGACTTGTATTGGTATCGGTATCGGATTGGATCCGATACTTTGCCGGTATCGGCCGATACTTTCCGATACCGATACTTTCAAGTATCGGACGGTATCGCTCAACACTACTTAGAACTGATGATATCTCCATAAAATAACGTTCCAATCCATGGGTGAATTCAGGTCTGTGGTTAGCTCTACGGAATATCTCACATTTATTATAACTGGCACTTCATAAGCTAGGCAAAAAAAAAAATGATTTTCGGGCTTTATTGATCTGTCCAAAATTTGTAGAGCAAGTCCACCTCCAGTGAAGTATCTGTACTTTTCAAAACATACGTGTTCCAAAAAAAGTTGCAAGTCCTTGTATAAAAAAAAGTCATTGCCATTATAGAGAACTTTTTAGAACTCAGTATATTCCAAAAATTGATAAAACATTTATAATAATTGTGGGCCTAATATTTTTTTTTTATTTTGCAAGTAACTTCCCAAATTTTTCCATTGTAATTAATGCTTTGTTTACCCAAATTTCTGGGTTAAAAAAAAACTTATATTGCAAATAACTTGAAAGATTATCTGGGAAAAAGTTAATATATCAGGATGTAATACACTTAGTAATATAAATGGGGTTTGTAAGTCAAAGCTGAGACCTGACCTCTCCTAGAGTAAAACACACATTCACACATTCTTAAGGTTGAGTGGACCATGAACTGAGTTGAGAAGCTCTGTCACCCAGAGGATACGAGAGGTGATCTATTATCAGCAGCCTGAGAGTGCAGGTATAGCCCCAGCATCAATCTTACTCAGCAGGAACAGCATAGGTGAGGTGATGAAAAATAGAAATGTTTCGTCTTCTTCAGTCATAAGTCCCTGATTGATGGCAAGGATGAGATCTGTAATGTGAGTGGAGAAGACTTTTCTACTAGAGGAAAGGATGTGGAGATCATTGGTCTGTCATCAGCAGTAGATCTCAGTACTGTAAGGCTCAATGCCCCTTGGGCCAGAGATAGAGGGCAAGGGGCAGTGTCAGGACAAGGGGCTGCTTAAGTCCTCTGCAATGTCAGCATTGGGTGGAGGAGTACCTGTTGTCCTCCACATCTCAAGCTGCAATCATCGCCATTGAAACGAGGGGTGCTGAGATAATTTTAAGAAGAGTTTAACTACCTGGGTCTGCAGTCATTCAATGGTCATTGCTGAACCTCAGAAGTAAAAGTGCTATCCTTAATGTTTAAAGTGTTCTTCAGTTACAAAAATGGAATGATGACACCAAGACCTCATGTCCTCCATATGCAATGCCAGGCAGCAGCAAAAAAGAATCCTACTGTTACCTATGCATGAAACTGCTCTATCTATTAGAGATTGGGACCCTGACAGGTGGAGATTACCTACATTTACCAATTTTAATAATGGCTGCATCATCAGAAATGGCCGCTTTTTTCAGATCATGACCCCACACACTCCATATTATCTCCCTGATTGCTTGTTTGGACGTCAGGGCCCCATCTGATGACTGAGCATCCGAACATTATACTCAAGAAAAAAGACAACCGATTTGCTACCTTTCCGGTAAAGCCTTTCCTTTATTCCAAGATTCTCCCGTACTATCAGGAAATGTGACAAGTATTAGGATACCCTCCAGAATTATTTAATTAATCATTTTCTATTCGTTACTTACATAGCTCCAACATATGCAGATTTTTCCCCTCCGAATTGTATAAAGCTGATGCTGATTGGATGGAGCGGATCATGTGATGTGTATTTGTGTAGTGAGGAGGGTGAGGTCTAAGGATACAACATCCTTCATCATGGAATGCAGAATTATTAGGAGCTTGTTTTCCGCAGGCAAAATGGACCAAAAAAGAGATTTACCTGACTCTGTGAAGTCACAAATTGTTCCCAGTCTACAGAGGATACGGCTCCTGATATTGTCAGATATTGGGCCATTCGCAGAAACAGAAAATGTTTTACTGCAATAACCAACAGGTGGCAAAAAAGCTGCAAAATAACTGCCCAGCATTTAGGAAGAATCAAACGTGAAGCAACAAGGAGCCATTATCCTCCAGAGCTTTCATATTACAGAGCTGCCTCCCTGGAGGCCAATAGTACAAGGTGTTCAGTGCTCAGAGACACAGCCGAGGTGAGGAGGCTGAGCCCGACCACCATTGAGAAAGACACAGAAGTACAAGGTGTTCAGGTCTCAGAGACATGGCCGAGGTGAGGAGGTTGAGCCTGACCACCATTGAGAAAGACACAGAAGTACAAGGTGTTCAGGGCTCAGAGACATGGCCGAGGTGAGGAGGCTGAGCCTGACCACCACTGAGCAAGACACAGAAGTACAAGGTGTTCAGTGCTCAGAGACACGACTGAGGTGAGGAGGCTGAGCCTGACCACCACAGAGCAAGACACAGAAGTACAAGGAGTTCAGTGCTCAGAGACACAGCCAAGGTGAGGAGGCTGAACATGACCACCACTGAGGAACACATAGACGTACAATTTGTTCAGAGACACAGCCAAGGTGAGGAGGCTGATCCCAACCACTACTGAACCAGACACAGAAGTACAAGGTGTTTAGTGGTTAGAGACACAGCTGAGGTCTAGAAGCCTGAGATCTGACAACCATGAGCAAGACACAGAAGTATAAAGTGTTAGTTGCTCAGAGACACCGCTGAGGCGAGGAGGTGGAAACTTGACCACGACTGAACAAGATACAGAAGGTGAAGTGTCAAGACTGGACCAAGAAATATCTGTAATCAAAGATTTTATGGACTGATGAGATGATAATGACTCTTGACGGACCACATGGATGGGTCTGTAGCTGCTGGGTACACATGAGTTGGCCAATTTATACGCTAAGTATTTTCAATTCTTATTTTCTAGAGCAGTAGTGCAATTGATATGTCATATATTTTATGTTTTCATGCTATAGCGCTACAGAGTGCAACTTTATTTGTTGCCTCTAAGTGGATCAGTTATGGGCCCAGACCTCCACTTCCACTCAGACGTCAGCAAGGTGGAGGTGGAGGACTGCTATGGGCTGGGAATATAATAGATGAGCTAGTTGGGTTTTTGAGTTTAACATAGACTCACTATCAACTCCCAAACCTACTGCTAGTTTTTAGAAGATACATTATTCAAGCCGTGGTGTTATGAACTATACTTTTTGGCTCCCTCTTGTGGTCACTAGCGGTATGGCTCTTGGATACTCTTTCCCCAGGTTGGTAGTCACCTGGTTCGTTAAGACTCTGGGTGTTTCTATTTAAACTTCCTGGAGTCTTAGTCCATTGCCTGGCATCCATGTAATCAGTCCTTGTCTGGTTGCTCTTGTCTACTGGTCCTGATTTTTGCAACATAAGCTAAGTCCTGCTTTCTTGTTTTTTGTTTATTTGTATTACTTTGTTTTTTGTCCAGCTTGTTCATAATGTGATTCCTGATTTTGCTGGAAGCTCTAAGGGGGCTGATATTCTCCCCCCATACCGTTAGTCGGTACGGGGGTTCTTGGATATTCAGCGTGGATATTTTTGTAGGGTTTTTCGCTGACCACATAAGTCCGCTTTCTATATTTCTGCTATTATTTAGTGGGCCTCTCTTTGCTGAATCTAGTTCATACTTACGTTTGTCCTTTCCTCTTACCTCACCGTTATTATTTGTTGGGGGCCTGTATCTACTTTGGGGTACCTTTCTCTGGAGGCAAGTGAGGTCTGTATTTTCTCTGAAAGGGTTAGTTAGATCTCCGGCTGGCGCGAGACGTCTAGAACCAACGTAGGTACGTTCCCCAGCTGCTATTAGTTGTGGGCTAGGATCAGGTATGTGGTCAGCTCAGTTACCACCTCCCTAAGAGCTAGTTTTTATGTTTGCAGACTTTGCTGAAGACCCTGAGATCCTCTGCCATTAGGATCACAACAGTATGCCAGGCCAGTGAATATCTAATGCATTGCAGAAGTGGGATTAAGAGAAAAGAAGTTCTGAGTTTTTTTTTTTTTTTCCTCCTTCCCCTTTATCTCTGAATGGCTTGAAACTCTGCTGCAGACATGAATGTGCAAACTCTGATTACTAGTGTGGATCAGCTTGCTGCTCGTGTGCAGGGCATTCAGGATTTTGTTACTAGCAGTCCTATGTCAGAACCTAAGATTCCTATTCCTGAGCTGTTCTCTGGAGATCGATTTAAATTTAGGAATTTTAGGAATAATTGTAAATTGTTTCTATCTTTGAGACCTCGTTCGTCTGGAGACTCAGCTCAGCAAGTTAAAATTGTTATCTCCTTCTTGTGGGGCGACCCTCAGGATTGGGCTTTCTCATTGGCGCCAGGAGATCCGGCATTGGCGAATATTGATGCGTTTCTTCTGGCGCTCGGATTGCTTTATGAGGAGCCTAATCTTGAAATTCAGGCAGAGAAGGCTTTGCTGGCTATTTCTCAGGGCCAGGATGAAGCCGAAGTGTATTGCCAAAAATTTCGGAAATGGTCCGTGCTTACTCAGTGGAATGAGTGTGCTCTGGCCGCAAATTTCAGAAATGGCCTTTCTGAAACCATTAAGAATGTGATGGTGGGCTTTCCCATTCCTACAAGTCTGAATGATTCTATGACGCTGGCCATTCAGATTGATCGGCGTTTGCGGGAGCGCAAATCCGCTAATCCTTTGGCGGTGTTGTCTGAACAGACGCCTGATTTAATGCAATGTGATAGAATTCAGACTAGAACTGAACGGCAAAATCATAGACGTCAGAATGGGTTGTGTTTTTACTGTGGTGATTCTACACATGTTATATCAGCATGCTCTAAACGCCTAACAAAGTTTATTAGTCCTGTCGCCGTTGGTAACTTGCAGCCTAAATTTATTTTGTCTGTGACTTTAATTTGCTCATTGTCTTCCTACCCTGTTATGGCGTTTGTGGATTCAGGCGCTGCCCTGAGTCTTATGGACTTGTCGTTTGCCAGGCGCTGTGGTTTTGTCCTGGAGCCTTTGGAAAATCCTATTCCTCTTAGAGGAATTGATGCTACGCCATTGGCGGAGAATAAACCGCAGTATTGGACACAAGTGACCATGTGCATGACTCCTGAACATCAGGAGGTGATTCGTTTTCTTGTTCTGCATAAAATGCAAGATTTGGTCGTTTTGGGTCTGCCATGGTTACAGGCTCATAATCCTGTTCTGGATTGGAGGGCTATGTCTGTGTCAAGTTGGGGTTGTCAGGGAATTCATTGCGATTCCCCGTCGGTGTCTATTGCTTCCTCCACTACTTCAGAAGTTCCTGAGTATTTGCTTGACTATCAGGATGTGTTCAGTGAGTCCAGGTCCAGTGTTCTTCCTCCTCATAGGGACTGTGACTGCGCTATAGATTTGATTCCTGGTAGTAAGTTTCCTAAGGGACGATTATTTAATCTGTCGGTACCTGAGCATGCCGCAATGCCTTCTTATATAAAGGAGTCTTTGGAGAAAGGACATATTCGTCCATCCTCTTCCCCTCTTGGTGCGGGATTCTTTTTTGTGGCCAAGAAAGACGGATCTTTGAGACCTTGTATAGACTATCGGCTTCTGAATAAAATCACGGTTAAATTTCAATACCCTCTGCCACTATTGTCGGACTTGTTTGCTCGGATTAAGGGTGCCTGTTGGTTCACCAAGATAGATCTTCGTGGTGCGTACAACCTTGTGCGCATTAGGCAGGGAGATGAATGGAAAACTGCATTTAATACGCCCGAAGGTCATTTTGAGTACTTGGTGATGCCTTTTGGGCTCTCTAATGCTCCTTCAGTGTTTCAATCCTTTATGCATGACATCTTCCGGAAGTATCTAGATAAATTTATGATTGTTTATCTGGATGACATTTTAGTTTTTTCTGATGATTGGGATTCTCATGTAAAGCAGGTCAGGATGGTGTTTCAGGTTTTGCGTGATAATGCTTTGTTTGTGAAGGGCTCAAAGTGTATCTTTGGAGTGCAGAAGGTTTCTTTTTTGGGTTTTATTTTTTCCCCTTTTGCTGTGGAGATGGACCCAGTCAAGGTCCGAGCTATTCATGATTGGACTCAACCCACGTCTGTTAAGAGTCTTCAGAAGTTTTTGGGTTTTGCTAATTTCTACCGTCGTTTTATTGCTAACTTTTCTAGCGTTGTTAAACCTCTGACGGATATGACCAAGAAAGGTTCTGATGTCGCTAATTGGGCTCCTGCGGCCATTGAGGCCTTCCGGGAGCTGAAGCGCTGGTTTACCTCGGCGCCTGTTTTGTGCCAGCCTGATGTCTCACTTCCCTTTCAGGTTGAAGTGGATGCTTCTGAGATCGGTGCAGGAGCTGTTTTGTCGCAGAGAGGCTCTGGTTGCTCTGTGATGAAACCATGTGCTTTCTTTTCCAGGAAGTTTTCGCCGGCTGAGTGGAACTATGATGTTGGTAATCGGGAGTTGTTGGCCATGAAGTGGGCATTTGAGGAGTGGCGTCATTGGCTCGAGGGAGCTAAGCATCGTGTGGTGGTCTTGACTGATCACAAAAATCTGATGTACCTCGAGTCTGCTAAACGCCTGAATCCTAGACAGGCTCGTTGGTCATTGTTTTTCTCCCGTTTTGACTTTGTGGTCTCATACCTGCCTGGTTCGAAAAATGTGAAGGCTGATGCTCTCTCTAGGAGCTTTGTGCCTGACTCTCCTGGAGTCTCAGAGCCGGCTGGTATTCTTAAAGAGGGAGTGATTTTGTCGGCCATTTCTCCTGATTTGCGACGTGTGTTGCAGAGATTTCAGGCTGGTAGACCTGACTCTTGTCCACCTGATAGACTGTTTGTTCCTGATAAATGGACCAGCAGAGTTATTTCTGAGGTTCATTCCTCGGTGTTGGCAGGGCATCCTGGGATTTTTGGTACCAGAGATTTGGTGGCTAGGTCCTTTTGGTGGCCTTCCTTGTCACGGGATGTGCGTTCTTTTGTGCAGTCCTGTGGGACTTGTGCTCGGGCTAAGCCTTGCTGTTCTCGTGCCAGCGGGTTGCTTTTGCCCTTGCCCGTCCCGAAGAGGCCTTGGACACACATTTCCATGGATTTCATTTCAGATCTTCCGGTGTCTCAGGGAATGTCTGTCATCTGGGTGGTGTGTGATCGTTTTTCCAAGATGGTCCATTTGGTGCCCTTGCCTAAGTTGCCTTCCTCTTCCGATCTGGTTCCTTTGTTTTTTCAGAATGTGGTTCGTTTACACGGCATTCCTGAGAATATCGTGTCTGACAGAGGATCCCAGTTTGTGTCCAGATTCTGGCGATCTTTTTGTGCTAAGATGGGCATTGATCTGTCGTTCTCGTCTGCCTTTCATCCTCAGACTAATGGCCAAACGGAGCGAACTAATCAGACGCTGGAGGCTTATTTGAGATGTTTTGTTTCTGCGGATCAGGATGATTGGGTGACCTTCTTGCCATTGGCTGAGTTTGCCCTCAATAATCGGGCTAGTTCCGCTACTTTGGTTTCGCCATTTTTCTGCAACTCTGGTTTTCATCCTCGTTTCTCCTCGGGTCATGTTGAGCCTTCTGACTGTCCTGGGGTGGATTCCGTGGTTGATAGGTTGCAGCGGACTTGGAATCATGTGGTGGACAACTTGAAGTTGTCACAGGAGAAGGCTCAGCGTTTTGCCAACCGCCGCCGCGGTGTGGGTCCCCGACTTCGTGTTGGGGATTTGGTTTGGTTGTCTTCTCGGTTTGTCCCTCTGAAGGTTTCCTCTCCTAAGTTTAAGCCTCGCTTTATTGGTCCTTATAGAATTTTGGAGGTCCTTAATCCGGTGTCTTTTCGTTTGGATCTTCCTGTGTCGTTTGCCATTCACAATGTGTTCCATAGGTCTTTGTTGCGGCGGTACATTGTGCCTGTGGTTCCTGCTGTTGACCCTCCTGCTCCGGTCTTGGTTGAGGGCGAGTTGGAGTATGTGGTGGAGAAGATCTTAGATTCTCGTCTCTCTAGACGGAGGCTTCAGTATCTGGTCAAATGGAAGGGCTATGGTCAGGAGGATAATTCCTGGGTGGTCGCCTCTGATGTTCATGCGGCCGATTTGGTTCGTGCCTTTCACGCTGCCCATCCTGATCGCCCTGGTGGTCGTAGTGAGGGTTCGGTGACCCCTCCTTAAAGGGGGGGTACTGTTATGAACTATACTTTTTGGCTCCCTCTTGTGGTCACTAGCGGTATGGCTCTTGGATACTCTTTCCCCAGGTTGGTAGTCACCTGGTTCGTTAAGACTCTGGGTGTTTCTATTTAAACTTCCTGGAGTCTTAGTCCATTGCCTGGCATCCATGTAATCAGTCCTTGTCTGGTTGCTCTTGTCTACTGGTCCTGATTTTTGCAACATAAGCTAAGTCCTGCTTTCTTGTTTTTTGTTTATTTGTATTACTTTGTTTTTTGTCCAGCTTGTTCATAATGTGATTCCTGATTTTGCTGGAAGCTCTAAGGGGGCTGATATTCTCCCCCCATACCGTTAGTCAGTACGGGGGTTCTTGGATATTCAGCATGGATATTTTTGTAGGGTTTTTCGCTGACCACATAAGTCCGCTTTCTATATTTCTGCTATTATTTAGTGGGCCTCTCTTTGCTGAATCTAGTTCATACTTACGTTTGTCCTTTCCTCTTACCTCACCGTTATTATTTGTTGGGGGCCTGTATCTACTTTGGGGTACCTTTCTCTGGAGGCAAGTGAGGTCTGTATTTTCTCTGAAAGGGTTAGTTAGATCTCCGGCTGGCGCGAGACGTCTAGAACCAACGTAGGTACGTTCCCCGGCTGCTATTAGTTGTGGGCTAGGATCAGGTATGTGGTCAGCTCAGTTACCACCTCCCTAAGAGCAAGTTTTTATGTTTGCAGACTTTGCTGAAGACCCTGAGATCCTCTGCCATTAGGATCACAACACCGTGGTACAGGAAAACATCTATATTTTTCAAGAAAACCATGATTTTTATGCAGGACAATTCTCCATCACAATCAAAGCCTCCTCTGCTTTACTGGCACTAAAAGCCTAAAAGATTAAATAATAATGACCTGTCCCCTTCCACACCAGACCTAAACCCTATTGAGCATACAACTTAGACTCACAGCACCTCATGGAGCAATAGGGTCAACATTACCCAAAGGTGAAGCACACGTCACATCCAAGGAGTCCTTCTCAAAACACGTCCAAAAACCAAAGCATAAATAAGGACAGCGCCTCACAAGTTGGTGAATTTGATTTACATTTTGTGAGGTAAATTCACCAACTTGTGAGGTGCTGTACTTATTTATGCTTTGGTTTCTAAATCCTATTGAGAACTTGTCGATCCTTCTTAAATTCTAAAGCGAGAAACTTACTTTGAAGGAGAACAGTCACCTCTCGGAGCAGTGTCTGGTTGGCTGTGGTTGGTGCTGCCCAAAAAGATGATGGTCGTCAACAGATCAAAAAACTGACAGACTCCATGGATGGAGATTATGACTGTTACTGAAAAGAAGGGTGGTAAATTGGTCACTGATATTTCTTTGAAATGTACGGTGTACATTTTCAGCTGTTTAGTTATTATTCTCCCTGTAACAGATAAAAATAAACAATTGAGATGGGAACATTTATGTTTTTCATTTAGTTGCATAATAATTCTGCACACATAGATATTCTCCTATGAAAGACAAAACCTCGATTTTAGGTTTTTTTTTTTAAATATTCAGTTTTATTAACCTTTTAGGCTGACCAACAGCACTGGAGATGTTCAATAATAATATCATCAAAAATACAAATTGGCTTATAATAGTGCACAAGCTCCATGCAAACGGTGCACTTGGGCGAATTCAAATCCAGGTGTAGTGATGGGCGAACCCGAACAGTAGAGTTCTGGGTCTGTACCGAACACCTACTGTACTCCAGGAAGTCCAAGTTATTGATCGGGTTCGGCACCCCGAGCATCAGGTGTTTCCCACACTGTCATCTGTATAAGATTATTAACACTGGTCAGAGCGCCAACAGCTGTGACCGGCTGTAAAAAGTTTACCTCTGGTCACTGAGGCATTGGCTAAAGAGAGAGTACTACTGCCATCAACATACTCCTGCTGCCAATAATAACAGTGAGAGCAGGCGCTGCTGATAGGCATATTCATCAACCGGCGACCGCGCTATAAATTAATAAAAAAATGTAACAAATAACATGGGGTCTGTTCTATTTTTGATAATTAGCGTAGGCAAAACTGACAGCTGTTAGCTTTATCATGGTTGATTATCAAGAATAGAGGGATCCCCATGCTGTTTTTTAAAAATATTTCCATTGAAGCCCATGTCACTTCTAAAAAACAGAAAATAGTAAACAACAAAAATACTCATCTTAAGCCTAATCCACCAATGCCCATATCCCCTGTAAAAAAAAGGAAAATAAAGAAAAACCATATTCCTAACCTGTCCAAAGTTCAGCTAATCCATACTGTCCCAGTTACCGCACTGCTCGCTGTGTGAGAAAGTTCTCACGCAGCAGTGCCATAAGTGAGTTCAACAAAGCTCAGCTATGAACTCCGATGAAATTTCTCACAGAGGGACCTCAGCGCTAGACACTAACAGGAGAGATTACACTCATTTGTTGTGTGTCGGCTGACAGAGAGAGTGGTCACTGATGTGAACGCATTCCAAATCATCCAAGTCATTGTGGGATAGTGTGAATTAGCTGCACTTCAGACAGGTGAGGAATATGATTGTTTATTATTTTTCCTTTTTTTACAGGGGACATGGGCATCTGTGGATTAGGCGTAAGGCGAGTATTTTTGTTTATTATTTTTTATTTTTACAGGTGGCATTTGCTTCAATGGAATGGGCGAAAGGTTAGTATAAGTGTGTTTGTTATTTTTAAATATATTTGTAAAACAGGGAGTGGATTTTTATTTTAAATGAAGGACTTTATTCGGGCTTTGTTTTTATCTAAAATATGACTATTGGATTACTAACCTGTGGGCTTGATGTCACCTGACCATACAAAGGTGACATTAACCACACACATATGAACCCTACTTGACACTGCCTCAGGGCAAGTGGGAAGAGCCAGGCAAAGTGCCAAAGTTGACACATCTAATAGATGCGCCTTTTCTGATGCGGCTGTGGGCTGCTATCTTTAAACTGGGGGGAATATCCAATGTCCCTTACCAGCCTGAGAATACCAGCCCCAAGCAGTATGCTTAAGCTTGGCTGGTTGTCAAAAATGGGAGCACCCCACACCCTTTTTTTTTAATTATTTATTTCAATAATTAAAAAAATTATGTGGGGACTCCTCTCTTCTTGATAACCAGCCATGATAAAGCAGATAGCTGGGGGCTGGTATTAACAGGCTGGTAAGGCACCATGTATATTGCCCACCCAGCCTAAAAATAGCAGCCAGCAGCTGCACCAGAAAAGGTGCATTTATTAGATGTGCAAACTCTGGCGCTTTGCCTGGCTCTTCCCACTTGCCCTATGGCGGTGGCAAGTGAGGTTCATATTTGTGGGATTGATGTCATCTTTGTATTGTCAGGTGCCATCACGCTCACAGTCTAGTAACACCATAGCCATATTGTAAATAAAAAACACAGCCAGAATAAAGTCCTTTATTTAAAATAAAAATCCATACCCTGTCAGTTTTGCCATGCTGGTTATCAAAAATAGAACAGACCCCAAGTAATTTTTTAAATTAATTAATTTATTTATTTATTTATTTATAGCACAGGCGACGGCTGATGAATACTTCCATCAGCAGTGCATGCTCTCACTGTTACTAGCGGCAACAGGCTTAGACTGATGAGAATAATACTCTCTCATCACCTGACCTGTGAACGGAGGTAAACTTTTTATAATAATCTTACCGCCGATCAGAGGCAGTGTTTGCCGTGCTGTCATGCAAATGACAGTGTGACAAACAACAAATTTTTGGGCCTCCCATTAATCTGAATGGGGTCCGGGTTTGGGTATTGTTCTGGTACCCGAACCAAACTTTTTATATGCTCGGCATAACCCGCCAGACCCAAACATCCAGCAGTTCGCCAATCACTATCCAGGATGCAAGTGCAAAAATCTTAATCATGAATCACCATATTTGATACATATATTATATATATATATATATATATATATATATACTGTGAATGGTCAAAGTACATTTCCTCAATTCAAGTATTAAATTGAATGAAATTACTAAGGCTAGGTTCACATTGCGCTAGGGGAGTCCGTCTAATGGACACGTTTTTCAGTAGTGAAAACGCAATGTAACGGACATTTTAACGCACCCATAGACTTGCAGTGTATGACGCATCGTGACGCATGTCAAAATTGGCATGCGTTTGCCACATTCCGTTTTTTTATGATGGACCTTCGAACGCGGCTTGCAGCGTTTTCGGGTCCGGTCAAGCTAACGCAAGAGTAACGGAAGCGTCAATTCTGCCATTGAAGGCTATTGCAAGCGCAGCCAGACGCAAATCATGCAAAATTTCCAAATAAAACCATACGTTTGAATTGCGTTAATGAGGGTGGTCCATGTGGTCATGTGACAGGAAATATGATTTCAGCCATTTTTAGGAGGAGAGACTCTGCAACACATTGTGAACACGCCTGCAGCACAGTGTGTGTGTCTTGCAAGCGATCAGAGGCAATGTAAGTACAATTCTATGTATTATATATATCTCTGTATACATCATTTGAGTGTGTAGTGCCCGTCGGATGTGTGTGTACTAAAAATGTATTGTTTTGTTTGTACACAGATGTCGGATAGTGAGGGAAGCAGCAGCAGCAGTGTGTCTGCAGTATTCTCCTCCCAATCGGTAGGCTTTCAAAAAAAATATAAAAAAACTTTATTCAGTGCCTGAAGGCAGACAAACGGATGCTTCACGAACGGACATCAGAATGACATAACGCAGTCACGTGCGTTAACGCAAGCGTTAACGTGAAGCCAAATTTTCAACAAATTTGGCTCATTTCTGTACATGCGTTTAACGGATCTGTTAGGCCGGTTTCACACGTCAGTGGCTCCGGTACGTGAGGTGACAGTTTCCTCACGTACCGGAGACACTGACACACGTAGACCCATTAAAATCAATGCATCTGTGCAGATGTCATTGATTTTTTGCGGACCGTGTCTCCGTGTGCCAAACACGGAGACATGTCAGTGTTCGTGGGAGCGCACGTATTACACGGACCCATTAAAGTCAATGGGTCCGTGTAAAACACGGACCTCACACGGACGTTCCCCGTGTGCGGTCCCTGTGGCGTGCAGGAGACAGCGCTACAGTAAGCGCTGTCCCCCCCACATGGTGCTGAAGCCGCCATTCATATCTTCTGTGCAGCAGCGTTTGCTGCATAGAAGATATGAATAATAGTGTTTAAATGAAAGATCTATGTGTCCGCCGCCCCCCCACCCCCCTATGGGAGGTGGAGCCGCCTATTCATGACTGTAAATGAGCGGCCCCACGTGACCGCATACAGTGGAAGCCGCGGCCAGACCAGGAAGCAGCGACAGCCAATGTGGGAGCGGGTGAGTATTTTCTGAACAGCGGGGGGCGCACAGGGGGTGGGGGGGCGGCAGACACATAGATCTTACATTTAAACACTATTATTCATATCTTCTATGCAGCAAATGCTGCTGCACAGAAGATAGGAATTGCGGCTTCAGCACGATGCAGGGGACAGCGCTAAACTTTAGCGCTGTCTCCTGCACGCTCCGTGTGGTACCCACTCGCCACACGGGCCTACGTGAGCTCACGGGCACACGGACACGGATAACTCCGGTACCGATTTTTTCCGGTACCGGAATTATCTGGACGTGTGGGACAGCCCTTAAACGGTATGTACTTAACGCAATGTGAACCTAGCCTAATACTGATGACCAGAGTGCAGATCAAAGTGAAAATCATTATAATTCAGCACTGAGATCTTATCTGTCCTCTATACATTGATTTTACATACAGGTCGGAAACATGTAGACCTGTCTATACATTCTACAAGTGCAAGTCAGGGCAGCTCCACTAATAACCTGTAAACACTGATGAGTTTTATAGTTATTAATGACCCTTAGACATAATTAAGAATACTGTCAATATGTCAGTCACACGTTAAGTATTTCAGTGGAGACCCTTCAGTCGGATGTCACGTCACCATCTTAATAAGGAGACAAGAAGCAGCTTCTATATGTCCAGGCATGCAGCAAAATTCTGGGTGATGGTGGAAGGTATCTGCAGACTCAGTGATAAATCTTAAGATGCTACTCATTAAGGGTAGAGCAATAGTGTCTAGGATGTGCCATCACTTTATGGTCAATGTGGGTTAGATCTCTTGGACCCCCACCCATCCTAAAAATGAAGGGGATACAATGAAGGCTTGAGGCATTGTTGCCTTCACTGTTTCATCCTGCGTGGTTGCCCCCAGCCATCCCAATGTTCAGGAAAATGTAGTGAACTAGCATTCAAGTACTGTGAAAAGTTGGTGCAAATAAATTTGCAGGACACGGTAAATCTGCCACGTCCGTAATTTGTGGCCACGAGAAGGGAGCCGTGAGCACCGCCTCTTAGCTGGCCTAGTGCAACATCATTGTTGCAAAGCTAAACACACGTGACATAACACCAAGCCATGTAGTCAAAAGAAGAGCCTTGGATTCCAGCAGGTAGGAAGCAGTTCTCAGGACTGCTCACTAGCGGCCACAGATTAATGATGTGGCCGATGGATCAGGTCCTGCAAATTGATTCTCAGCAATACTAGAAAGCAAACCTTCATAGGGCTTTCCCATTTGATAGACACTTCAACCCTAGCAAATAAGGCAAGTAGAAAGTGGGCCATGATTACCTCTGCAATGAAATGGGAGCCCCAAAACTAAGGTCTATCCAATGTAAAAAGTGTGGACGACAGCCCCTCAATTCCAAAAATCTTAACGGTTGTCCATAAAGTTGTGCAGAACATTCAGTCTAACATGGTCCGTTGAACAGTTATGTCCAGGACAATTCGATTAATCCCTTACACACACAGTCTTAAACGTGCCTTTAGACTGGCCTATTGCCGAGTCACCACACTTATCTAACTATTCCTGTTTTGCCCATACAAAGCTTTCTTCAAAACCAAGACCTTCATAGCATGTGTTCCCACACCCTCCATTCACTTATTAGCTATCTGTACCTGTACTTGTTCTGATACTGGTTGGTGACCGGTTCATGCAGTGTTATTTGAATACCCCTATGTATTTTATTATGGCTGGTCTGTAAAATACAAGCATTTTTTACCATTCACCTTTCGCGTCTCCCCTATTTCCGCATAGATTGTAAGCTTTCGAGCAGGGACCTCCCTCCGTTTGGTATATGATTTGTGTGTTACTCTATAATGTCTTTACTGTCTGTGCAAGTCGTCTCTAAAATATCAAATTCTGTGGAATATGTTGGTGCTATAGAAATAGAAATTATTATACCCATCCTTACTTCTGCGGTTGGCACCCTATAAGGTGAGCCTATGGTGTTTACAAAGTCCAGCAACATCATGGCTTCATGTAGACTAGTAAACGTCATAGGCACCCAGGATACCAAACAGGAGATGTTGGTTGCAAAACTAATGATTGCCCTGGTCTAGCTACTATGAAGGACCGGACTGGATGCTAGACCACATCAGCTTGAAACTTATTGTTCAACTCAATAATATGGAAGGCCCTCTAAGGGCCGGATATGTCCCATGCAATTTATGCTTTCTACCAAGTTGGAAAGTGCCAAAAATGTCCATGCTGTTGACCAATAGGACCACTGTGCCATAGGGATTATGAGATGTCTTCATGCGTAGTCCATAGAATAGAAGCTATCTTCTACCCAGGGCTGGCGTTAGGGGCAGGCAGACTAGGCACCTGCCTGGAGCCCCACAACCTCAGGGGCCCCCAGCCAGTGACATGCAGCTAATAGCAGCAGACCATGCTGCCACTGTGGAGCCCATGAGTAAGAGGGGCCCGGCGCCACCCCCCGCATCGCGAATTCAACCTATCGGCAACATAGATGCCAATACAGTTGAAAGCAATGATGAAGTAGAGAGCATCAGACGACGTTACCTATCCCATCATTCCCCCTCTACTTCTGACGCAGCAGGTGTGCAATGATGTCACTTCATTGTGCGGCCAGCTGTGCCAGCTGTGGAGCTGATGAGAAGCGCTGCAGAAGCCAGAGCAGCAGGAGAACGAGGAGCAGAGGTAAGTGTCGTATATGTGTGTGTCTGCATTATACTGTGTGTGTAATACTGAAGGACTGTGGGGCTGCATTATAGTGTGTTTGTGTATGTATATATATGTATGTATGTATGCATTATACCGTGTGTGTGTGGAGCTGCATTATATTGTGTATGTGGGGGGGTTGTATTATACTCTAAGAGGAGGATGCATTATAATTTATGGGGGCTGTATTATACTTTGAGGGGGTGCATTACACAATGGGGAGGACTATGGGATTCATTACATTATATGGATGACTATGGGATGCATTATACTATATGGAGGACTATGGGGAGCGTATTGGACTCTGGGGAGTGTATTATACTATATGGAGGACTATGGGGAGTATATTAAAGTATTGGAGGGATATGGGGCACATTATATAATAATAATAATAATCTTTATTTATATAGCGCCAACATATTCCACAGCGCTTTACAGTTTAATAGTTTCAAACACAACAGTCATAAGTAACAAAGTTAACAATACAATAATTAAAGCAAAATAAGCCGCCCCTGCTCGTGAGAGCTTAAAATCTACAGTGAGGTGGAGGAGATACAAAGTACAGGTGTGTATTTACAATGATGTATTTCCAATGATGGTCCATCCAACTTCGGGTTGTGGGGGATAGATGGAAGTAGTGAATCGGCTACACACACACACAAACATAAAATTACTGTGATTATGGAACGTGATAGGCCGCTCTGAACAAATGTGTTTTGAGGGAGCGCCTAAAACTATGCAAATTGTGAATGGTCCTAATATCTTCGGGTAGAGCATTCCAGTGGATTGGCGCAGCATGGGAGAGGTCTTGGAGTCGGGAGTGGGAGGTACTGATTAGTGTAGAGGTTAGTCGAAAGTCATTTGCAGAGCGCAGTGGTTGGTTAGGCCGATAGACAGAAATGAGGCAGGAGATGTAAGGGGTGCCGCACTGTGGAGAGCTTTGTGGGTGAGAACAAGTACTTTGAATTGGATTCCATAATGAATGGGCAGCCAGTGTAACGACTGGCGAGGAGCGGAGACATCTGAATACTGATTAGCTAGATGGACAACCCTGGCTGCTGCATTAAGGATAGACTGGAGAGGGGAAAGTCAAGTGAGAGGGAGGCCAATTAATAGAGAATTGCAGTAGTCCAGGCGGGAGTGGATCAGGGCAACAGTGAGGGTTTTTGTTGTTTCCATGGTGAGAAAAGGGCGGATTCTAGAGTTGTTCTTTAGGTGTAAGCCGCAAGAGCGGGCAAAAGATTGTATATGGGATGTGAAGGAGAGTTTGGAGTCAAAGATAACACCCAGACAGCAAGCCTGCTGCCTGGGTGTTATTATGATGCCACCCCCGGAGAGGTCAGGTTTAGGGATGTTAGTAGATGGTGGGAGCAGAAGAAGTTCAGCTTTGGAGAGGTTGAGTTTCAGATATAGAGCGGACATGATGTTGGAGACTGCAGACAGTCAGTGGCGTTCTGTAGTACAGCGGGGGTAATGTCAGGGGATGACGTGTATAGTTGTGTGTCATCAGCGTAAAGATGGTACTGAAAGCCAAATCTGCTGATGGTCTGTCCAATTGGGGCCATGTAGAGAGAGAAGAGAAGGGGGTCAAGTACTGAGACCTGAGGTACCCCGACAGTGAGAGGAAGAGGAGATGAAGTGGAACCAGAGAACAGAACACTGAAGGAGCGATCAGAAAGGTAGGAGGAGAACCAGGAGAGAGCAGTGTCCTTAATGCCTAGTGACTGGAGCCTAGAGAGTAGGAGAGGGTGGTCAACAGTGTCAAAAGCTACAGAAAGGTCGAGGAGAATGAGCAGAGAGTGGTCACCATTCCATTTTGCTGTCAGAAGGTCATTGGTCACTTTGATGAGTGTAGTTTCTGTTGAATGTAGGGGCGGAAATCGGACTGTGAAGGGTCCAGGAGTGAGTGAGTAGACAGGACACGGATAAGGTGGGAGTAGACCAGGTGCTGCAAGAGTTTAGAGATGAATGGGAGATTGGAGACTGGTCTGTAGTTATTTGTGCAGGATGGGTCGAGGGTGGGTTTCTTTAGTAATGGAGTAATGATAGAGTGTTTGAAGGTGGATGGGAAAATGCATGAGGAGAGGGAGAGATTAAAGATTGTAGTTAGGTGAGTTGTGACGACTGGAGAAGATGAGAGGGAATGGGGTCAGTAGTGCATATAGTCGGACAAGAACATGAGCCTGGAGACTTCTTCTTTTGTGATGGGATCGAATGTGGAGAGTGAGCCAGGGGAAATGCAGGGCTGTTTCACTCTATGGTTGGAGGTTCTGAGGGTGAGGGGAGCTAGTTGGTCCAGGGTGCTTCTAAGAGTGTCATTGTAGTGGTGTACAGCCAGATCAGGACAGGAAAAAGAGGAGACTGGGGACAGTAATGAGTGTAGGGAGTCTGAAAGTGTATGAGGGTTAATGGCATGTAGATTTCTGACTGAATGGTAGGTAGGAGTGTGCTGGGGTGGGCAAGGATTTGTGAGCGTGAAGGAGAGAATGTTGTGGTCAGAGAGGGGAAGGGGTGAGTTATTTAGGTAGGAGATTTAAAGGAGCCAGACAAAGACCAAGTCAAGGGTGTTACCATCCTTGTGTGTCTCAGAGGTTGAGAGGTGTGAGAGGCCGAGAGAAGTGGTTAGTAATAGAATCTGGGACGCAGATGTGGAAGTGGGGCTGTTGATGGGGATGTTGAAGTCTTCAAGGATAAGGGTTGGGAGTTCTGTGGACATAAAGGGCAGCAACCAGGCTGAGAAATGGTCCTGGAAGTGGGTGGGTGAGCCTGGGGGCCGATATATGACCGCTACTGAGGGAGAGGGGAAGAAAGTGCCTGATGGTGTGGACCTCAAAAGAAGGGAATGAGAGTGACGGAACAGGGGGGATGGCCTGGAACTATACTATATGGAGAACTATGGAGCACATTATACTATATGGAGGACTTTGTGGTGCATTATACTATATGGAGGACTATGGGGTGTGCATTATACAATATGGAGGACTATTGGGTGCTTTATACTATGTGGAGGACTATGAGGTGTATTATACTACATAGAGGACTATGGGGTGTATTCTACTAAACAAGCAAAATGCTGCCAATTCATTGAGTGATTGAATTGTTTATGCTGGAACAAAAATAATTGTTTTCAGCAGCACATCGCCGCTGTAAGCTGCAAATATGCTGCCGATAACATGATACTGTATGGGGACAGATTGATGGTCTTGTCCCCATCATTCTTCATCAGCCAGTGTAAAGAGACTTGGGAACAAGCGTCGATCGACTTCAATATTATATATAATATAACGGCCTGAAATCAGCGCATGTAAATACAACCAAAATGTTTCTGTGTGATGGTACAATATGTCAGCATTTGGGGCCCCACTTTACACTTTTGTCCAGGGCCCCAGTTTGTCTAAAGCCGGCCCTGCTTCTACTTCACGGTACCTCATGATGGTTTTTGGGCTGCTGGTTAGATGCTGACCTCAAGTCTTTAACTTTGCCATTGTATACAATTATAATTGGAGGCAATAATTTAATAAATACATGGTTAATCTCGATCATTGAGTTATTCAATATTTAAGGATCACCTCTGTATCCCCAACACTGGGGCAAAACCAATGGCTGCAATTTCTCTATCATTCAATTAAATGATCAGGGGTTTTTTTTGCAGCATAACGTCTGTTTGAATCAAACTTGGGTCACCGTAAGGCTGAGGTAACATTAATTATTTTTCCGCCTGTCGGATCCCATGAAAAGTATGTGAAAACGGCCTGTTTATGAAAGGGAGCGGGCAAAGGCTGTGAGCTGATTATGTCAAACATATTCAAAGCTTCCTCTGCAGAGGGGATTATGGTCAGCGTAGCATATCATACACCTGCATTCACCACTACTCATCGAAGATACATTGGTAGAAAATTCCTCCACCGATACGGATGGAAAAACATATACAATTTTGGCAAATTGTGATAAATATCTTTAAGGAAAGATGACGGCTTTCTATATGGAATAGAGGTTAATTTTGGGGGGTTCACTGCACCTTTACCTAAAAGTCCAATGGAATTATCTAAGTTGATAAGATGAATTTGGTTTAGTGCATAGCAAGTTGGTGACACATATAATTATCCAGACTTAAAGGGGTTCTCTAATCAAAAAGTAAATTCAGCAGTGGGGAGCCATGGGGTTAAAATAATAAAAGAATGCATACTCATACCCACACTCAGCTCCTCGCTCCAGCGCTGTAACTCTGGTGGTCTCTGCCAAGCTGAGAGTGGGGATGTCATGGGCCACCAGTGACCTGACAGCTGCAGCTGCCGATTGGATGCAGAGTCAAGAGCAGCCAGTCAGTATCTACACCAATTGAGTGATTGGTTGTCCGAGCCCTGTAGAGACCACCGGGGCTACAGCGCTAGAGTGGGGAGCCGAGTGCGGGGCTGAGTATGCATTTTTAATTTTGATCCCCTGGTTACCTACCAGTGAATTATTTTTTGACCAAAGAACCCTTCAAGGGAATTTGTTCTTCACACCCAAATAGGGAGTATGATGTCTGACCTGATTTCTGAAATCTTGAGGTATGGTCTAAGATACTATGAATTTAGGCATCTGGTTTCAGATCTGTTAAATTTGGGTCCTGGTTAGGGGCTGAATTAATTTTGGAGTCTGGTCTGGAGTCGTGTAATTTAGGAATCTTATCTAAGGTCTGAATTAAGCTTGAAACAAGATGTCTGGTCTGGGTCTAATAATTTAGGGGACTAGAGTGTGGACTAATACTTAGGCATCTGATATTTTAGGACAGGTCTGGGGTCTGAATTGATTTTAGAGTCTGGATATAGAAAGGATGAATGTCTAAGGTCTGATAATCAAAGGGCTTTGGGTAAGATGAATTTTTGAGTTTGATCTGAGTTCTTATTAATGTAAAGGTCTGAAATGTGATACATTTTGGTGTCTGGTGCTTCATAATTTAAGATTCTTGTCTGGGATCTGATTAATTGTGGGGTTTGCTATGGCTTCTGATGACTTTAGAGATGTGTTCTCAGGTCTGAAGAATTACATTACAAGATGAAGCACCATGTGAAGAAGACAAGCCTATGCAGGTGGTGTGATCCTCCGAGCAACGTTCTACCTTGGGTACTATCATCATGTGGATTTAACATGTACATATCATCTAAACATTGTACTCCCCTTCATAGTATTTGTTTGTCCTTCTAACAGTGGCTTCCTCCGGTGTGGTATCTATAAAGATCCTTAAGATTGCCAATTTTTCTTTACCTTAAGCTGTAGTCCGATATTGAAGTTGATATGTTATAGGACATCAACTTCAATGTCGGACAATTCCCTTGTAGAACAATTTCCCATTAAAACATTCAATATGTTATAAAAATTTTAGTCCAATTTTATTATAGTTCTATTTTTTTTCTATTACTTTTTGGTGCTCTGTTTTATTTTATCTATTTTTTTTCTTATTAATTCGAGTTCCCAATTAATCTCACTCTCATTTCCTGTAGCCTGGACCTTTCCGGATACAAATTTTTCCAGCTTTGACCTCTTCTCATGCCTGTTTTACAGGTTACTGACCTGACCTGAATTACCAGCATGTTTAATTTACTGAGCAAACAGAACGGTAACCTTATAAACACTGTATGTCCCGGGCACCGAGGAGACATTTCTTTACAATTAAGCACCTGTTCCAACATTGTTCGCTGATACCCGACCTTGCAATGTCTGTGTCTGAAATTCTGGAATTATCCATTGGACAAGCAGAGCTGAAGCCCCTGTGAACTTCCCCCCAGTTTGTGGTAGGACTGCTTCATTAACATGGCTCCAATCGGAATGTATATGTGAAGCTCCATGTAATTGGACATGACTGGTTAAGAATGACTTGGGCCGGTGTCCAGCACTCGCTGTCACTTACTCTGTGTAATAAGCTACTACTGCTGGCTCTTCATTCAGTTTCTTAACTATGGTCAGTAATGAACTTGGATGGCCTATTGTTGCGAGGCAGGAAAAAAAATGCAGTTTTCTATTGTAACAAGCTCAATTAATCTGGGATTCTGGTTCTACTTAGATTTGTTTTTCTTATTCCTTTCCTATCTCCAGCACCTGTAATAATAACTATTAACCTCCGCATATTTTCTACATTTTCTTATTGTTTAATTGAGTAATAATTCAAGGTGAAGATTGTTTTTAACAAAATTTATTAATCTATCTATAACAAATAAATGGACTTTATTGGCCCAAGTACAGTGATGTTTCAGCCCTAACCTTATTCAAGTAGAGAAAGGCTCTGGCCACATTGAGTCAAAACATCAGATACCTCATCAGTCGGTCTCATAAGGTTCCCAAAAGCATTAGATAAAAGATGGTCAAACCCATCTTTTTTTGCATTGATAGGCCAACAATCTAAAATTCGGCCAGTTTGAATTTAGACATCTGATCCTTTAGCTGTCCGATTAGATGAGGCACCTAACAATGTTTTTCTGTCTTCCACATCTCTCAAGCCAAGCATTCTCCTGTGTACAGAATCATGGAGAGCATTTGTTCAACCATCTTAGATGTATGATCACTGGAGATCTTTTGAAATTCTAATTCAACAGCTTCAACAAATTTTCCTTAATGGTTTGATTTGCAGTTATAAAATTTGCGCAAATCTCAGTACTGGAAAGATTTTAATTAGAACATACACATGGGGGACAGGAGAGAGAGAACTCTGCTAAACATAAGCAATTACACTCTACAAGACAGAGAGAAGACCCTCCTGACCATAAGAGCTTACACTCTACAGGAGAAAGAGAGAAGACTCCGCTGATATAAGAGATTCCACTCTAAATAATAGGAAAAGAGAGAACCCTGCTAATCATAACAGATTACACTCTACAAGAGAGAGAAAGACCTTGCTAATCATAAGAGATTGCACTTTACAGGAGAGAGAGAGAGGACCCGCGCTTAACTTAAAGGGAACCTGTCACCCCCCAGGCGTTTTTAACTAAAAGAGCCACCTTGTGCAGCACTAATGCTGCATTCTGCCAAGGTGGCTCTTTTAGTTCAGGTCCCTGCAAACGCTGAAATAATCGCTTTTATAATGTGCCCCTCATACCTGAATTTGTCAGGGGGGCATGTCTTTTCCCCCCTGACGCAAACGCCTCCCAGCCGTCACTCAAGGCCTCCGTGCGCTGCCTCCAATTCCTTCATGAACATCTCCGGCGCCTGCGCTGTAAGTTCGAAGGGCAGCGCAAACTGCGCATGCCCCCCAAAAAAAACAGTTATTTGAAGCTGCTGGTGCCACTGGAGTCCCTCGAACCTCAAGGTGTAGGATCCTTCAAAGGCTTGCTGTGGTGCATAAACCTACTATTTGGCCACCCCTAAACAGTGTTCACAAGCAGAAATGGTTGCAGTTGGCCCAGACATACATGAAGACTAATTTTCAAGCATTCTTGTTTACTGATGAGTGACGAGCAACCCTGGATGGTCCAGATGGATGGAGTAGTGGATGGTTGGTGGATGGCCACCATGTCCCAACAAGGCTGCGATGTCAGCAAGGAGGTGGAGGAGTCATGTTTTGGGCCAGAATCATGGAGAAACAGCTGGTAGGGCCCTTTAAGGTTCCTGAAGGTGTGAAAATGACCTCTGCAAAGTATATAGACAGACAACTTTCTTCCATGGTCTAAAAAGCAGAAACGTGCCTTCAGGAGCAAAATCATCTTCATGCTGACAATGCACCATCTCATGCTGCAAAGAATACCTCTGAGTCATTGGCTGCTATGGGTATAAAAGGAGATAAACTCATGGCGTGGCCACCATCTTCCCCTGACCTCAACCCTATAGAGAACCTTTGGAGTATCATCAAGCAAAAGATCTATGAGGGTGGGAGGCAGTTCACATAAGAACAGCAGCTCTGGGAGGCTATTCTGACTTCATGCAAAGAACTACAAGCAAAAACTCTCCAAAAACTCACAAGTTCAATGGATGCAAGAATTGTGAAGGTGATATCAAAGAAGGGTTCCTATGTTAAGACCACTACATCTGAATTGTTTCCTAATCTGGAATACCCACTGCACCCCAGAATTCCATGTACTTCTCTCCCTCTGTTCTAACCAGTATGTTGTTACTTTTTCCCTGACTTTGATTCCATGTATCATACTTCAAATTTACTGCATGTAGATTGATATATCCATGCTCTTCACACCTAACACTATCCTTCCATCTTATTCTATCTTTCTTCTGCTTTGATGGTAGTCAAATGTTTCTTTTAACTGCAATCTGTTAATTGTTCCCTGCTGTGAACTGCCCTCCACCTCCTTCCTCCTCCCCTCCCTCACCTGGCTTCATTTCATGGACACTTGAATGGTATAAGTTGAATGGAGCTGGTCAGATATGACTTCAGTCAGATATGACATTGTTTAAAGTGACATCTTTTTAAGTGTATCATCAGACATAGTCCAGAAATCGGCCAGATGGTAAGACTAATCACTGTCTTCTAATTTTACTTGCCTTTCTTTTCTTCACCTGCTCTTTAACCATGCTCACACTTGCCCTTACTGTTTTTGCTCCACTAATCCTCACTCTACTTCGCTAACTCAAAACCCCTGCACCCTCGAACCAAATAACTATCTCCCCCTCTCTCCTACCCCCACCTCGCTTCATCTGCAGACCTGCTCTTTAACCTCAGACCTCTCCTACCAAAACATAATATAATAAGCCGATCATTCTCCTCCGCCCACCTGCTTCCCTTTCTCTGCTCATTCTCACTGCTGGTGACATATCCCCCAATCCTGCCCCCGCCTCATATATCCCACTAATCCTCACCCCTATTCTTCTCACACTAAGAGAAACTACCGCAACCCCTCACACATCAAATCTGTGCCACTGAACCCCACCCCCTTGCTTCCTCTCTCTGGGGCACTTTGGAATGCCCGCTCCATCTGCAACAAGCTCCACGTGATCCACAATCTCTTTACTTCCCGCAACCTTTCCTTCCTGGCCCTCACTGAGACCTGGCTGATGGCCGATGACACGGCCTCCCCTGCTGCACTGAGTTAAAGTGGCCTCCACTTTACCCACACTCCTCGCTCTGGCAACAGACATGGCGGAGGTGTGGGTTTCCTTCTTTCTAAAAACTGCTACTTCAACCCTATCCAACCCCCACCCTCCCTTATCCTCCCTTCTTTCGAGGTTCACTCTGTCCACATCTACTCTCCCTCTAACCTCTAAATGGCTGTCATATACCGACCATCGGTCTCAGCCACTGCCTTCATTGACCAATTCTCCACCTGTGTCAGGACTCTGAACATTTTTTATTACCTTTTGTGCATTACTGCCCTTTTCCAAGATGGCGTCTTTGGTCTCATGTGCACTGTGTCTTCCTGCTATAAAACGCCACCCCAGCCTTCAGTCTGTGCTAGAGTATTCTGCCTTGCATCCAGCTCCTGACCTCTGGTTACTCCCTGGCTATATACCTGCTCCTGTGAACCTGTGGGGTTATCCTGCTACTCTGCTCTGAGTTCCTGCTGCATACACCAGTTCCAGTAATCCTCCTTCATCTGCTGCTCATGTTTACTTCCATCTGCATTTGCTGGACATGTAAGCTGTTCCTGCTCTGCAAGAACCTGAGACTATTACCCAGACCTCCCTGGTTGAGCTAAGATATTATTTGAACTGCCTTATAAGCATATCTATCTGTGTTTTGGTCTAAGCAAGGACTTATTTGTGTCAAGTATCCTCAGGAATAATTGTGCTTCATAGACTTTCTGCATGATTGCATTTTCCTCTGAAGTTTCCTATAGACTGCTAAGCTGCATTCACGGTTTAATAACTTGGATGATTTCTTGGCCGCTATGGCATTAATGTTTGATGATCCCAATCGCCGTGCAACCGCTGAATCTGCTTTATTGTCTTTACGCCAGGCAAAACGTTCTGTTATTGAATATGCTACTGAATTCAGGAGATTAGCGGTAGATACCAATTGGGACAGTTATGCACAATTGCCTATTTTTAAAAGGGGTCTGTCTAGTATTGTAAAAGATGAACTAGCTCGCTCGGAGTCACCACAAGAACTAGAGACATTTATACAGCATTGTGTGCGCATTGACATTCGCCTTACTGAGCGTAGGCAGGAGAAGTTTGCTGCATATAACCGTATTTCTAACTTTTCCCTTCCTTCCAAAGAGCCTGCAGGTAAAACATCTCGGGAGGTGGAGGAGGTGCCCATGCAAATTGATTCCGTTCAGAGGCGCGAGATCAATGAGCGCCTTGAGCATCACCTTCGTGAAAGTCTATGTTTCTACTGCGGCCAGTCTGGCCACTTCTTGATCAATTGTCCTAAGTGTCCTAGACGGCCTAACAAGGTGCTAGCAGCAGTAGGGGAATATGACAATTGTGATGATGAATCTGACATCTCTGAATGTAGCCTGCCTTTAAACGCTGTATTCCATTCACTTTCTATGACTTCACCCCCCAAGGAGCTTAAGGAAAAGAACTCTCACTGTTCTCTCCCTATTAAGATCCTGTGTTCAGGACAGTGGATTTCCAGTGCAGCTATGATTGACTCTGGTGCAGGTGGCAATATCATGGATATCGCATTTGCCAAGGAACATGGTAATGAAATTCAGCAAAGAGCCTCTCCAATTACCATGGAAATAGTGGACGGGTCACCTTTAATCTCTGGGCCTGTGGATCAGGAGACCGTACCCCTTGAAATTTTGTTGGAGCCTAATCATCAGGAGCAACTTTCTTTCTTGCTAATATCTTCTCATTTTCCTGTGATTTTAGGCATTCCTTGGTTGCATTCTCAGGACCCAATTATCAACTGGGAGACCAAGAAGATTATCTTTCCAACAAGGAGCAACTCAGCGTTAACAGAAGCTGTCCCTGAGTCCACGGCTACGGAACCACATGTACAGGTATTTTCTTTACCTCCAGCATATAAAGAGTTCTCTGACATCGGTGACAAGCAGAATGCAGATCAGCTTCCTCCACACAGGCATTATTCCATTATCCCATTATTCCATTGAGTTGCTTCATGGGGCAGCTATTCCTTTTGGTAACGTATACCCTTTGGCGGCACCTGAGCTTCAAGCCTTAAAGGAGTATATTGATGAAAATCTGGCCAAAGGCTTCATACGTCCTTCCTCACCAGCAGGGGCACCTATCTTTTTTGTAAAGAAGAAGGATGGGACCCTGAGACCCTGTGTTGACTATCGGGAACTCAATAAGGTAACCGTACGAAACCGTTACCCTTTGCCTCTGATTCCCGAATTACTGGAAAGAGTCCGCCATGCTAAGGTGTTCTCTAAACTGGATCTTCGTGGGGCTTATAATTTGGTGTGTATTCGTCCAGGGGATGAGTGGAAGACAGCATTCAGATGCCGGTATGGACATTTTGAATCTCTTGTGATGCCTTTCGGGCTTTGTAACGCCCCTGCAACATTTCAGCACCTTGCTAATGACATTTTCAGAGATTTGTTGGACCAGTTTGTAGTGATCTATTTGGACGATATACTAATCTTTTCTGACTCTCTACAGGAACATGAAGAACATGTCAAAACTGTTTTAAGACATCTGAAAGAGTACCATCTGTATATTAAGCCAGAGAAATGCGAGTTCCATCGTTCTGAGATACAGTTCTTAGAGTATATCATCTCTCCCCAGGGGCTGAACATGGAATCTGGTAAGATTCAGGCTATCCTTGACTGGCCGGTACCCAAGAACGTTAAGGAGGTCTAATGTTTTATTGGTTTTGCAAATTTCTACAGACGCTTCATTCGAAATTTTTCTGATATTGTCCGTCCCATTACTTCCTTGACAAAGAAGGAAAAGCCCTTTAAGTGGTCATCACAGGCTCAAGAAGCTTTTGATCGGCTTAAGATCTGTTTCACATCAGCACCGCTGTTGATACACCCAGATCCAACACTTTCTTTCATTGTGGAGGTGCATGCTTCTGATAATGCTTTGGGGGCTATTCTCTCCCAAAGAACTGGAGAGAAGGGTCTGCTACATCCTTGTGCTTTCTTTTCCCATAGACTAACCTCAGCAGAGAAGAATTACGATGTAGGAGACAAGGAATTGTTGGCTATTATTGCGGCTTTCAAAAAATGGAGGCATCACTTGCAAGGAGCTGCAAAACAGATCATAGTGCTAACTGACCATCGCAATTTAGAGTTCCTTAGATCCGCTAGATGTCTTTCTCCTCGTCAGGCTCATTGGAACTTATTTTTAAATCAATTTAACTTTGTTATCTTGTACCGTCCAGGTTCTCGTAATGGGAAGGCTGATGCTTTATCCCGAAATCCATGCTGCGGATTTCGTACCTGGAGCCCCGTCCAAGACCATTCTATCTGATGCCAATTTCATCGAAGTTATCCACGATCAGGACTTGTGGAAGGAGTGCAGGGAGGCCTATGACGGTGATGTATATCTGGCCAACCCACCTGTGGATATTAATCTTGTCTTTAAGGGTGGCATGTGGTTCAGAGATCGACGTATCTACGTCCCTGAGGTCGTCCGTCTGCAGATCCTCAAGTTGGTACATGACTCCAAGTTGGCTGGTCACAGGGGGGTACAGAAGACACAAGAGTTCCTGAGCCGATTCTTCTGGTGGCCAACTTGCCTGAAGGATACCAAGGACTATGTTCTCTCTTGCGAGGTATGTGCTCGTTACAAGACTCCTCATGTTGCACCTACGGGTCTTCTACAACCATTACCTGTTCCGTCCCACCCTTGGGGGTCTATATCAATGGACTTTATTGTGGAGCTGCCTACATCGGGGGGCATGAATACAATCATGGTGGTAGTTGATTGCCTGACTAAAGCTGCTCATTTTGTTCCGTGCACCAGCCTCCCCTCAGCTAAAGATACAGTGAACTTGGTTATACAGAATGTCTTTTGGTTGCATGGGGTTCCGGATGAGATCATCTCTGACCGTGGAGTGCAGTTCACTTCAAGATTCTGGAAGGGGTTTTGCTCTGCACTCAATATTAATGTCTGTCTCTCTTCCGCTTACCATCCCCAGACAAATGGTCAGACTGAGCGTACCAACCAGACACTGGAACAATATCTAAGATGCTATGTCAGCCATCTCCAGGATGATTGGTTGGAGTTGCTGCCGTTAGCCGAATTTTCAATTCTCAGAGCGCCTCCACTAAATTTACACCTTTCTTTGCCAATCTGGGTTATCATCCATGTATCTTACCTAGGTCTCCAATTAATTCTCCGGTTCCGGCAGTGGAGGAAAGGCTGACTGCGATGAGGCAAAATCTGGAGGTTCTGAAGGAATCCCTGACCACAGCTAAAGAACGTTATAAGAGATCGGCATCCATGTTCAAGGTAGGAGATTCCGTGTGGTTAGCAACTAAGAATCTGAAGTTAAACGTTCCTTCACAAAAACTTGGACAGAAATTCATTGGCCCTTTCAAGATCAACGGTATTGTGAGCTCTGTGGCCTGCCGGCTGAAGCTGCCTAGGACTATGAAGGTACATCCAGTTTTTCATGTATCTTTACTAAAGCCTGTATCTCCTAATACCTTCCAGGGACGTGTTGTGCCACCTCCGCAGCCTGTGGTGATTGATGGGCAAGAACAATTTGCGGTGGAGGAAATTGTTGATTTCAGGATTCGCAGGAATCGGCTCCAATATCTGATAAGATGGCAGGGATATCCCCCTGAGGAAGACTCTTGGTAACCTGTGGAAAACATCAATGCCCAACAGAAGATTTCTCGTTTTCATCAGAGATTCCCTGAGAAACCAGGTCCAGGATCATCCTGAGGCCGCTTCTAAGGAGGGAGTAATGTCAGGAGTCTGAACATTTTTTATTACCTTTTGTGCATTACTGCCCTTTTCAAAGATGGCGTCTTTGGTCTCATGTGCACTGTGTCTTCCTGCTATAAAACTCCACCCCAGCCTTCAGTCTGTGCTAGAGTATTCTGCCTTGCATCCAGCTCCTGACCTCTGGTTGCTCACTGGCTATATACCTGCTCCTGTGAACCTGTGGGGTTATCCTGCTACTCTGCTCTGAGTTCCTGCTGCATACACCAGTTCCAGTAATCCTCCTTCATCTGCTGCTCATGTTTACTTCCATCTGCATTTGCTGGACATGTAAGCTGTTCCTGCTCTGCAAGAACCTGAGACTATTACTCAGACCTCCCTGGTTGAGCTAAGATATTATTTGAACTGCCTTATAAGCATATCTATCTGTGTTTTGGACTAAGCAAGGACTTATTCGTGTCAAGTATCTTCAAGAATAATTGTGCTTCACAGACTTTCTGCATGATTGCATTTTCCTCTGAAGTTTCCTATAGACTGTTAAGCTGCGTATAGTATAGTATAGCACACTAGACCTCATCTTCACCCGCCTCTGTTCCTTATCTAATGTCACAACTTCTCCCTTCCCCCTATCTGACCACCATTTACTCACCTTCTCATCCTTGTCCTCCTCACCCACCCCCCATGTGCAGCCACTACCACATCTTCGCAGAAACCTTGCACACCTAGACACTCACAGACTCTCAGACTCTCTTCTACCCCGTCCTCCATATCTTCTCTCCACGACACGGACAGCGCCACCACTTTCTATAACTCCACCCTCACATCAGCCATGGACTCAGTCGCCCCTCTCATGCATGGCAAAGTGTAACAAATCAATAGGCAACCCTGGCATAACAATCTCACCAAAATACTCCGACAAGCATCCAAGGTCGCGGAGCAGCGTTGGAAGAAAACACGCCTGCCAGATGACTTCACTGCTTTAAAACAAGCTACACTTGCCTTCAAACTAGCCCTCACTTCTGTTAAACAGACCTATTTCACAAATCTTGCATCTTCATTATCCTACAACCCAAAACAGCTGTTTAGCACATTTAACTCTCCCCTCCGCTCACCACTGCCACCTCCAACTCCCCTCATCTCTTCCGAGGACTTTGCCACCTACTTCAAAAAAAAGATCAACCAAACAAGGCAAACCTTTACTGTTCCACCACCCCAACCACTCCATATACCAGACCTCTACCCTTCCCTAATAACCTCCCTCTCCAACATCACTGAAGAACTTTCTGACCTTCTTTCCAAATCACACCTCACCACCTGTGCACTTGACCTCATCCCTTCCCACCTGCTCCCCAACCTCACTAACATGCTCATTCCAGCCCTAACCCATCTTTTCAATCTATCGCTATCTTCTGGTACCTTCCCCTCTGCCTTCAAACATGCCACCATGTTCACATGCCACCGTGATGGTGTCTCCGTGGCTTTTCTACATGCATTTTCATATTTCCCATTAGGGATGGGGGCAGTGTTCTGGATCACTGCATTGAGAAACACGTGATGGTGTCTCCGCGGTGTTGGATGTTTTGATCTCCCCGAGGTCATTTGCCCTTATGCTTATAGTCTTTTCACCAGGCACTGCTCCTAATAGCCAGTTTCCTACTCCACACTGATGAGGGGCAAATACCCCGAAACAGCTGTCTGTGGATGGATACCATGTTTTGGCATAGGTGGTTTTCCTTTATTGGATGCTGCCCTTCCCGTGGTTGTTCCTTCCCGGTAAAAGACCTGGCTATTCATTGCTTGCGTTGAGAAACACGTGATGGTGTCTCCGCGGCTTTTCTGCATGCATTTGCATATTTCCCATTAGTGATGGGGCAGTTTTCTGGATCACTGCGTTGAGAAACACGTGATGGTGTCTCCGCGGTGTTGGATGTTTTGATCTCCCCGAGGTCATTCATCCTTATGTTTATAGTCTTTTCACTAGGCACTGCTCCTAATAGCCAGTTTCCTACTCCACACTGATGAGGGGCAAATACCCCGAAACAGCTGTCTGTGGATGGATACCATGCTTGGCATAGGTGGTTTTCTTTTATTGGATGCTGCCCTTCCCATGGTTGTTCCTTCCCGGTGAAAGACCTGGCTATTCATTGCTTGCGTTGAGAACCACGTGATGGTGTCTCCACAGCTTTTCTACATGCATTTGAAGAGAACCTGTCATCATGAAAATGCAGTACAATCTGTAGGCACCATGTTATAGAACAGGGGGAACTGAGTAAACAGACATATTTTTGTGAGAAAATATTCAGTTTAACCTGTGTTTTCATCATTTAAACCCTATATTTTTTCTGGTCTTTTTGGTCCAGTGGGCGGTCCTATCAATTATTGACAGCTTTTTGAATAAGTCTGCATACAGAGATAGCTGCCAATCACTGATAGGACCACCCACTTGACCAAAAATCTCATAAAGAGCAGAGGTTTGATTTTTTAAAATACTGAATCTTTTCCCACACACATATACAGCTCTGGGAAAAAGTAAGACCGCCACATCAAAAGCCTGTTATTGGCAGCCCAATCTCCAGACCTGAACCCCATTGAAAACCTCTGGAATGTAATCAAGAGGAAGATGGATAGCCACAAGCCTAAATTTTTGCACCAGAAGCAGTGTGAAAGACTGTTGGAAAGCATGCCAAGACGCATGAAAGCTGTGATTAACAATCATGGTTATTCCACAAAATATTGATTTCTGAACTCTTCCTGAGATAAAACATTAGCATTGCTGTTTCTAAATGATTAGGAATTTGTTTTCTTTGCAATATTTGAGGTCTGAAAGCACTGTTTTTTTTTTATTTTGACTGTTTCTCGTTTTCAGAAAAAAAATACAAAACTTATTGCTTGGAAATTCGGAGACGTCAGAAGTTTATAGAACAAAAGAACAATTTACATTTTACTCAAAAATATACCTATAAAGAGAAAAATCAGACAGACTGAACATTTTGCAGTGGTCTCTTAATATTTGCCAGAGCTGTATATCAATCCACTGAGCTCCTCCTGCTCCACAACATGGTGACAGCAGATATGACTGCATTTTCATGGTGATGGGTTCTCTGTAAGGCACACACTTTAGGCTGGGACTTCCGGCTGCAAGTATGCCCGTGACAACCCTGTGCATGCCTAGCGTGAAAATACAGCAAGCGATGGCCAGAGAAGTGACTGATACTATTAGTTTTGGGTTTTTTTAGCAATGAAAGTAGAGTATATAATAATTACTCGAGCTGCATATGGATTGCATTCTCCCATGTATGTATCCCACATATGTTTCGCCATTACATCCTCAAGAGGTTTAGAGGTTGTGGATTATTAGCACAGATGCTAGATGGTTGCAGTCCACGATTCAGTGGTTTGGTGATTACAGGCTGTTACAATCTATTTTGACAGGTGCTTGCTGGTAACAGTATGCAGTACAAAGGATTGCTGGTTAGGATCTATTGACAGGCACTTGGTGGTTACAGTATATGGTACAGAGGCTTGGCGGTTAAAGGTTTTTAGTATAGGTGTTTGGAGGTTGTGAAGATTGGTGTTCCAGCTCCTTAAAACTAATTCTTTATTGTAGACAAATTAAAACATGATTTTTGGCTTGATTCTCAAGGATAGTGGATGTGCACATAAGGCGCTGTCAGTCCAGCGACCCGTTTCGATCTTAAATAGATCTTTGTCAGTGTGCATCCACTATCCTTGAGGGTCAAGCCAAAAATCATGCTTTAATTTGTCTACAATAAAGAATTAGTTTTAAGGAGCTGGAACACCAATCTTCATTTCTGCTGTTTGACGTCGAGTCTGGACGGAGTTCCGAGTTCCTGTGGCTGTTGGTGACCTGGCTGGGGCTTGCAGCCCAATTGTCTTTGCTGTATGTTTGGAGGTTGTGTCTATTGGAACAGTTGCTTAATGATTGCAGGTCATTGATGGAGTTGCTTGGCAGTTATAACACATGGTACACAGGATTGATGGTTGACCTTTTTTGTCACTGGTACATGCCATTTGCAATCCATTGGTATAAATGCTTGGCAATTACAGTATGTGGTATGAAGCCTTGGCAGTTATTGATTGTCAAGAAGAAATAACTAAAAATAAATTTGTCTTGCTATATTTGTGTGTATATTCTGTATGCTGTGCTTACCCAAGTTACACGGTACATGGGAATATAAAGCAACCAAAGCCACTGTATTTGAACATACAACATGAACTTTGAGGTTAGGATATTAGTGTTGGGAGCTGGAGCAGACAGGAATGATGCCAGCTGGCAGCGGGAGGCTTTGCAGTTCATCATAGTGTCAGCACACATTGGCATAGGCAGGATACAGGGAAAGAGAAGGTGGTAGAATGGGGCCACAGAAACAAAAAACATTAAAGTCAAACATACAACTAGTAGAAATATGAAAAGGTTTTTTATCAGTGTATAATAATGAGTACATGCTTGTTATTATTTAACAGCCCTGGGCTTGATCTCCAGCCAAGGCGACTTGATGGATGAACGATCTGTAGGAAGATCGGTCTTGTGCTATCCTAGATAGGTCCATCAGGGTCTTCTCCACCATTATTTTGTTAGTATCAAGCCATCAGGTTGCTAGCCTTCTTTTTCCTCTTGTTCCTTCTATTCTTCTGTCCATGATGACCTGCTCCAGTGATTGCTCTCTTCGTATGATGTGTCCAAAGTAGGCAAGATGTAGCTTGACAATGACTGAAACCCAAACTCTGATGTTTATTAGCTCATGGTTATGCTCTCAAAGCTCCCCTTGGTGAGCTCATATTGGGACTGGTTGTGGAATGTGCTAGGCCTTTTAGCAGTTTATAAGCAGTTTTCAGGATATCTTTGCTTCTGGAGGTCCCAGGCGGGAGATATTGCATCATGTTTCCAATCATGATTTTATCTTTCTATAGACATGAAACATAGCATGGATAGCATTATACATCAGCTCAATATTGGATGGGTTTCAATAGCCTTACAGTGTTGTGAGTGAATGTGTTATATTCGTCCCTTTGCTACAACAACGAAAATGTATCTCCCATAAATATTGGATCAATGCAAACCCCAATATTCATCACTGACCACTGGCTCCAAAATGTGTAGGCCAAGCCCCTTGAGCAGAGGAAGCTCTTTCCTTGGAATAAATGAATCCTAGTGTCTGGTTCTCAGATAAAATCTCCTGTTTTGATTGCCTGGTCACTGCAGGAGGTCCCTACTTCAATGGAGGTTGAAATATAATCTCTCTCAGTTCCCCAGTTATACCGTATATACTCGAGTATAAGCCGAGATTTTCAGCCCATTTTTTGGGCTGAAAGTCCCCCTCTCGGCTTATACTTGATTCATACCCAGAGGTCGGCAGGGGAGGGGGAGCAGGGGCTGTCTAATTATACTCACCTGCTCCTGGCGCGGTCCCTGCAGGTCCCTGGCTCCCCAGCTTCTTCCTGTATTGAGCAGTCACATGGTACCGCTCATTACAGTAATGAATATGTGGCTCCATCTCCCATATGGGTGGAACCGCATATTCATTACTGTAATGAGCGGTAACGGTGACCGCTCAGTACAGGAAGAAGCTGCGGTGCCTAGGAAGCAGGGACTGCACCGCGCCAGGAGCAGGTGAGTATAACGGGGAGGGGAGTGAGCGCTGCCCGATATTCACCTGCTCCTCATTCCGGTGCCGCTCGGTCTTCAGCGTATTCTGCAGTGATGTTCAGGTCAGAGGGCGCGGTGACGTGGTTAGTGTGCGCCCTCTGCCTGAATGTCAGTGCAGAAGATGCTGAAGATGGAGTGGCGCCGGAACGAAGTCAGGTGAATATTTAAAGTGCCGGGGGCCTGAGCGAAGGAGAGGTGAGTATGTGATTTTTTTTTATCGCAGCAGCAGCAAATGGGCAAGTATTTGTATTGAGCATCTTATGGGGCCATAACGTTTGTGCAGCACTATATGGGGCAAGTGTCTGTATGGGGCATCTTATGGGGCCATAATTAACGTTTGTGGAGCATTATATGGGGCAAGTGTCTGTATGGAGCATCTTATGGGGCCATAATTAATGTTTGTGGAGCATTATATGGGGCCGTAATCAAGGTTTGTGCAGCATTATAAGGGGCAAATACCTTTATGGAGAATCTTATGGGGCCATAATCAACATTTGTGCAGCATTATATAGGGCAAATGTGTCTATGGAGCATCTTATGGGGCCATTATTAACCTTTATGCAGGATTATATGGGGCATATTTTAATATGGAGCATTATATGGGGCTCCTGATTCAATATGGATATTCAAAAACACTTACCCTACTGATGTCTCAATTAATTTTACTTTTATTGGTATCTATTTTTACTTTTGACATTTACCGGTAGCTGCTGTATTTCCCACCCTAGGCTTATACTCGAGTCATTAAGTTTTCCCAGTTTTTTGTGGCAAAATTAGGGGGGTCGGCTTATACTCGGGTCGAGTATACTCGAGTATATACGGTAATTAGTTTCTCAATTCATCATTTATAATAAATCCTATATGCTCAAAGTGAGGGTGATATGTCCTCTTTCTGGAGATGTCTTTATGGATTTTAATTTGTATCTACAACATTTATCCTAAGGTGTTTTTTTAATAAAGAAAACTAGTGGCCAACTTCTTTAAGATCCAAAGTATTTTTCTCTTTTTAATTATTTATAATGTAGTTGTATGAAGGTTGTTTTGTAGAACAAATTGTAGTTTTTATTAGGACAATTTTAGAGTTCACATAATATACAGAATAATTTGTATAATTTGGGGGAGAAAATAAGAAAAAAATAGCAAATTTGCCATAGTTTTTTTTCTTTCATCATTATAATATTTTATTGTCCTTTCCACACTATCCTGTCCTCCTGTCTATGCAAACAGAATGACTACAGACTCGTAGCCTAAGGACAGACAACACCTTTAATGAAACCCAAATAGAAAAAGGATGTTTTTAGTCCAAAATGCATGAATTTAAGAACAAAAATGCCGCCAAAGGGGGACAGCCTCATAAATTTTAGTTTGAGCTCACAGATCCCAAAAAATGGAAGATAAACAGTACTATTTCATTTTTACAAAAATTTGGGGCTTTCCAAATTTGATCAAATACTTGGATCAAAATGGGATATGCTTGGTCCGCAAAAAAAATGAGCTACTTCATAGGTTATGCTAGGTTTGAGTGCTATCTATGAAAAACATAGCTAGAACTCAAACATGAAAATCGGACGTCAAAATGAGCCCTTACAGGAACGTGCACAAAGTGCATAGATTAGCGCCATCACGAATTGAGCTTATTTGATCTCATAAGAAATGTCAAAGCACCGACATGACGTGAATGACAATGGGGGTAAACCCCTATTGTCAACATTCAGTTGGGTGATAAATTGAGAATATTCTGATCCCGCTTAGGATAGTGCAACATTTCGAATGTCAAACCATCGTTCGAAAATTTCAAGGTGTGACAACCACGCGAGCCAGAAATGGTCATATGCAGCACCGCTTTTAGAAGCTCATGAAATTTACTCCGGGGAGAGGACGATGAGCACAGGATAAACCTGCGTGAAAATAAGAAATATTTGCTTCATTCTCAGAATATTTTGGAAGGTACTCAAAAAAATAATAAAAAAAAAACTATTCAAATTCAGTATCAGGTCATTCTAAATGGGTTCATATGCATGAGTAGAAAGTTGGCCAAACACCAATATTTTGCTTGTATCAACCGATCATGTGCATGGAGTTTCCTGACTCTCCCTCGAAGGTAGATGTTGAAAAAGAAAAGGATTGTATTTGAATGTGCGTCTTTCTTTGTTCACAGGAGATAAATAGATGTACAAGGTGCCTAGCAGCAGATTGTGCCTCTCTCCTTATTGAAAATATATGCATGATCAAATAAGATGAGTATGCATGTACATTGGGCGATCAGAAAGAATGGATGCCTTCCAAACAAGATCATAAAGAAAACGTGCCATCAGAAAAATTGCCCGTTTTTAAAATCAAATTGTTGTGTTATATGTATTTTTTATTATTTTTTAACATGACATTTTTTATGTTTTAATATAGCAATCTTTATTGAAAGAAAGAGTGACCTTGCAATGTTCACACTGGTCACTGGGAATTTTTTTAGGTTTATGCTTCCTGTGTATTTAGGAAGAGTTTTTAGCAGGCTCCTTATAATCAGAGGCAGGATAACAATGACAGGTAACACAGAATCCACCAATCAAAACAGTCAATATTACAGCTCTCTCCCTTCACAATGACCTCTGCACATGCTCATTAGATGCCTCAGTACAAAAGAGAGGGGAGGAGTCTGATCATTGCTGCTAATGTGCACGTGGATTTTCTGAAACAATAGAAAGCTAGAATCTAAAAAGTCTCAATATCCAGTGTGAAAATTACAAGATTTCTAATTTTTATTTTTAATAACCAAATTCAATTACTGATCTCATTATGATGCCCAATCGCAGGCTGCTCTTCCCATGGAGTACAAACATGGCAGTGATGGTAGGCCCACGACTGCCACAGCAAACCATTGACAACCCTTACCTAATCATGTTGGCGGCGGATAATGATCACCAGAACAACTAAACCATTTAAATCCTGCTGTCAGTGACTGACAATGCCATTTAAATGGTTAAGCAAGTATAATACAGACTGCATCTCCCCTGCTAAACATATCCGCACCCTGGTGCTCAGATGTGTTTCAGGATCCGCAAAGGTGTTAAACTTGGGGGGTACAACGGCTAAAAAAGGTATTTCTTGCTCCGGAGGACCCATCTGCTCCATGCATTACTTGGACTGCAATTAACGTTAATTGCAATAATTGTGTAATGCTTAATTCGACCTGTGGAGGCACTGTAGGAAAATGGCTCACTTGCAGCCAGGCTTACCTACATATTACAATCTTGTGATCAGTTTTCCTTAGAAAACTATTTTTTACAAAAATGAAAGGTTCCTTATGGCTGAGAAAGTGGCACAGGCCTCGCCGGCAATGTTTTAGTTTCAGTACTTATATAACAATCTGTAGGAAAAAGCATTATCTTGAAATATCGGTGCGTTCCTTAAATATTTTCGAGTGGAGCGCCGCCGTTCACACCTCATTATCTTTATAATCATTGGTAAATCCACTTAGTCAGTTGGAAGAGTTATTACCCTCCCCGGCCCTTGGAGGACTGCGAGAAGAAGAGACTTAGCAGGAGACAGGCGGCTGTCTTATAAATCACACACAGAGCTACTTAAGGAAATTGTCATAAAACGAAGCCCCAGTGGGATTAAGTACCTGTGCCGGCAGTCAGTGTATTTTCCATTAGCTGACAAAACTTTAAAGGAGGATTGCTGTAGAGCGGCTTATGGAGACAAGCCTAAATGTCACCTACCCCACATTAATGTGATGGGCTAAGTCATCACTTTGTAGCAATTATTACACAATGGGTGGAGAACCCATCAAATCAGCGACACAATGGAGGAATCTGTATAAAACGATTTCATGTGGGAAAGAAGAGGAAATCCCGAAAAAAAAATCAGGCGGGGGAAGAATGAACTGCAATGAGAAAACAAGAGGAAAAGTAATTTGTATTGTCAGACATTTCTTGGGTAGATCTGAAGGGAATAGGACAATTTTAGAAGGTTGGGATGTGCTTGAGAAGCTAACAGACTGTAGGTCCAAAAGCAAAACCTTCATAGAGACTTCTTCCCAGCAGTCAGTGGGCTTTTATGCCAAGAATTATCTGGGCACCGGTGGAACTCACTTGGCAGCAAGGGGTCTACATAAGGTCCTCAAGACTGCGGTGTTTGTAGTGCCACAGGTTGGGCTTCATAAGAGTACAGTAAAGACTAATAAAAAATGCAAAAATAATTAACAAGATTTGTTTTAATGATAGAGAACTAAATTAAAGTTGAAATTACCATTTTGTTTCCTGGAACATTTTCAAAAGGGTTTTGAACTTTAAGAAAAGTATCAGTGTGGAGACACGAGGGTCAGTGAGTGCTCTCATCCGCTTGGTAGGCTGTCTTTGACCAGGGCTCATCCCACTGAATGCCCATACTCCTTCCCCTACTCAGATAGCACAGGGTGAGGGTAACACAGTGTGGTGATACTTCATTTGTTCACCAACAGTCAACAACATATAGTACTGTCCCAGCAAGTACACAAGATGGTGCAAATGACAGAGTCTCACCCTTCCACTGGTTCACCGGGAATTAGAACATCTGCAACTTTCAGGCTTCTGGGGCCAACCACCCCAACCAGTAGCACCCTGCTTTTGGTGGGCACCCACAGAGAGGAGGTAGCAGCTTACTTTGGAAGGTGACAGAGTACAATGAGATATGTGGCCAGGAGAACTGATTGTCCCAACCTGGGTTCTCCAAATGTCATTGAGGGTTCAGTGATGGTCAATGGAGCAAATCTGTATTCATTCCTCCAGTTAGTGCCATGCCTGCTGTCTTGTAGAGTCTCAGTGGAAATATATCCCCTTTTATAGTTCCCAGGATTAGGGAAAGGTTGGAGGAGATAATCCCTCATTGTTTGAGTGTTCAATTAACCTGCATAGTTTGTCCTTTAAGGGTTGTAGAAGAATAAATTGTAGGGGCTGATACAATAGGTAATCTGTAGGCCTTCAACAAATCAACATACAAGTCAACATACAAGAGTCAACATGCAGGCTCATATGAACAATGCCTCATGTCTCTTGACCTACTGAATAATACGTCTGGCATAATTAAGAATAAATGCTGTGTAATCACAATCAGATATTGATAAAAAATTAAAAGTAGTACTCACCCTCTTGTGTTTCAGCACCGGATCTGCAACGCGGCTTTCTTTGTCCTTTGTGTATTTGCAGTGATGATGTCATGACTACAGAACACATCATCACTGCAGCCAATTACTGAGCTCATCATCTCATGCTGTCTACATCCATTAAACCAATCAAAAAAGTGTGAAATGCACTCCACCATGACAAGTGTATCCAAAGCATGCTCCTACAGATTGCATATACAGTATACCAACTTATGCTGCAGCTTAGTTCTTCGGTTTTGTTCCAGTGTCTTGTACTTTCAACAAACGGATGTGACTCTCACTCTTGAATTAGCCTTTTCGTCTATATAGCTTCCGATAGGCAGGAGTCTGAACAGTCAGGCCTCGGCTGTGGTCTGCCCCATCTAAGTTGATGTCGGTTGACAAATGGTAAGGTTTCAATAATGAAAGACAAGACTATTTCCATTAGGGTACAGCTTGTCGTGGTAGAATGGCTTTTATGCTTTTTTGATCAAGAGAGTGTTAACTAAGTACCCTATGTTATTTACTTGTACTATTACTATTTACTTACAGCAGGTTATATTTTCATTTTGTTTTCATCTTAGGTTTTGTCTGTTAGATGGCCCGTGTGAACATGTGTGACACCCCAGGGTCCTGGTTATTACAGTGGCATTGCTTTCCTCCCGGGGAGAGTGATGTCACGCTTGGAGGTGAGGGAAGATCTTCTTTGCCAGGTAAACACAAACATACAACATGTTCACACTCCAGGCCAGATGAGGGAGGTCTGATCCAGCTTATGGGTGGCTCCCCTATAAATATATTCTGGTCTGGAGGGAAAGTCAGTCAGAGAGTGCCAGACAGCAGACTGGAACAGTCTGAGGCAGAAAGAAGTGTGAGGGGCCGTGCAGCCAAGAGGGTGCTGCAGTTCTTGAATAGAGAGAATACAGCGAGAAGAACACATTGTAGGGAGCATGCAGGAGAGCGGAGCACAGGGGAGAAAGAACTGGGGAGAATAGCTGCGACCGAGCTACCTCATTGCAGAGCGCAGACACCGGTAGCCAAAAGACCAAGGTTGTGTCGACTCCAAGAGGCACAGCAGAAACCGGCAGGACAGCTGGACTACACGTCACCTGTCCACCCTAACACCTGAAGACACTCGCTTCCAAGAAGGCCGGACCCTTCCTGTACCTGTGATCTAGTGCCCTGGACTGTGGATGCTTGAATACTTCAGTAAACCAGGTAAAGAGACTGCAAACCTGTGTCCTCCGTTTCTTACTGCACCACTCACCATCCTCATCTACACACCGGGAGCCCTGGGGACATACTTCACCTGTGGGAAGTTATACCATCTTAGCTGCCATAACATCACCCCAGCGGACACCTTTAAGCAGCGTCAGTCCCCTCTGACCGAATACCACAGGTGGCGTCACGAACAAACTTTATTATCAAAACCCCTTTAAAGACTATCCATTTTACTTGGGCGCCCCGGACCACGGACCGGGTCGCAGCCACCGTGACATCCCCTTTAAGTGCTGGACCCGGTACCGAGGATCCCTAGGCCCTGGCGGGGCCTTCTACATGCGCCCACACATTGCACTTTTACCAACTCATACTCCAACTCATTTCTTTGGTTTTGCTGAAAGCTCAGTCATTGATTGAAGTACTAGAGAGTGAATGAGAAACATAGAGAGTTCAAATATCCTAATAATAATATGGATTCACCTCTAAAAAATATATGTCAGAGACTTGTTATACCAAAAGGTACAACATTATTTTTATTAGTTCATAAATACACATAATCAAGATAGTAGGAAAGTGAGCAAATCTATATACCAAATTACATACATGTGCTTTGGCAAATTCCAACCTATTGAATCATAGCCTAATCAGTGTATAGGCATGGGCGTATTTCCAAGCACATTGTCATCCTGGAAGATTTAACAGACGCCACAAGTGTGTGTAAAGGGATGATGGAAAAACCTCTCTTAGTTGATATGACTAACTGTTACACCAAATCCCGACGCGCGTTTCGCTATTGCTTCTTCAGGGGTAGTGATTGATTGAAGCACTGTAGTTGTTATGTCACCACTGCAGCCAAAACACAGAGAACAGGGTAGCACCGGAGAGCAGCTTTCGTCTCATGGAATGATTTGTGGAATCTGTATTTGTTTTTTTTTAGCTTGAATCCGATCACTTTTCTAAAATGGGAAATGTATCCTGTGATTTCCAGAATACCACAGCTTTTCCTTCCTGGAGTTTCAATTTCAATGTTGAAGAGTGCGTATATGCAGTGGGTGCAATAAATATTGAACTCCTCATTAATTCTTTTCATTCCTCTGTCTGAAATGTTACAAGGTGCACTTCATTATGGTTGATTTATGGTGAAATTATGTTCTTTCCACTTCCAGATTATGGCCCCAATAGTGCTCACTGGAACCTTCAATAGTTTAGAAATTCTTCAGTAACCAATGTCATCAATATGTTTAGCAACAATAAGGTTGCAAAGGTCTTGAGACAGCTCACTGGTTTTACCCATCATGAGATGTTTCTTGTGTGGCACCTTAGTAACAAAACACCTTTTTATAGGCCAACAGTTGAATCAGCTGATATTATTTTCCACTAAACGGCAGGATTGTATTCTAATTACTGATAGATTCTTTCCAGGGTTTTTTGCACCTCTAATTTTTACGCATAACTTAATTTATGGACATCTATGTCTTGATTTATTTGCCTGTGAGAATTGGATGGGTTATTACCGACATCTGGCAAGAATTTCATGTCAATAGCACCTGTAGAACTTTACTTAGAAAATCGGTGAGGTGTTCAATACTTATTTCACCCCCTGTTTATCTATTCTTTGGCTGTGAAGTAGTCATTGTGGGGTGTGGTTCCTTACAGTCAATTCTTGATGTCTTAAGAAGCTACAGTCTGTGGACGGATCTCGTCTTTAATATCTGCTCCAGATTATAGTAGCAGAGACTGGATTCCACCTCTTTGAAATGTGAATCTCGGTGCATGGGACAATACACTTCCCTTCCCACATTTCCGTCGGCGCCTGTTTGTAGACTTGGCTTGGGTTCAGCTCCTTATTGTACATCATCAATTTTTTTTTCTCATCTGTCAGACAGGACCTAAAAAAAAAAATGAACAAAACTTTCCTTTGTCAGACCACCCCATGGGGGATAATAACTTCCCACAAACAAGTTTAGGCACCCATACTGCAGCAAGCCATGATTACGGCTGGTGTGGTTAGGCCTATATACCACATCAAGTATTCTGCAGCTCCTAGTGATATAACAGGTGGACGGCGTGAATATCATCATTGTACAGGCAGCAAAAGCATCAAGACACTTAAAGGGGTCGTCCAGTATTGGGAAAAAAATGGCTGCTTTCCTTCAGACACAGGTTGTATTTGGTATCACAGCTCATCCTCATTCACTTCAATAGAGCTGAGCTGCAATACCAGATGTAACCTTCGGACAGGTGTGGAGCTGTTTCTGGAATGATAAAAACAGCCACGTTTCCCTTTTAAAATTTTATTGAGAATTTGGTATTTCGAGAGAGCTCCAAAGAGAAAAATATGTTCCCATATAAAGGTCTGAGCATTTTTTTTTGGAGAAGGTTCTAAATATTTATTTGCTTACAATGAGTGGATTTATTTGTTTCTTTGCTTCAAGAACCTCAAACTTCTACGTGATAAGATCTGTACTTTATCCAATTCACACAGTTTTGCCTTCACAAGTCCTGTTACGACAGCAGATCTTGTGACCCAAACTGACCACATAAGAGTACGTTCACATGGAGTTTTTTTCTGGGTGAAAAATCCAATTTAAAACAAAACTTTTTAAACTCTTTTTTTCCTTTCTCTGTATTTTGGAAGTGGGTTTTTATTGTTATTTACACTTTTTTTTTAGCATTGGAACATTTTTTGCTGCTTCAGTTAAGGGTAAGATGGCTCAGAATTTTTTACATGAATTTATCTGGCGATTTTCAATTTTTTGCACTTTTGCACCCCCCGCCCTCCTTCATCCAAGAGCCATAACGTTTTTATTTTTCCATCCACATAGCCATTTGAAAGCTTGTTTTTTTGCTGGACGAGTTGTTTTTTTGAATGACACCATTCATTTTATCATGTGAAAGCATATAAAGCAAGAAAAAATTCCAAGTTATTAGTAAAAAGAAGCGATTTTTTTGACGGGGTACAGTAAGGGGTTCTTTTATTTCAGTGGAGAAAAAAAATTCTGAAATTTGTAAAAACAAAAAAATACATTTGTGTCTCCATTTTTAGAGTTGAGCGAATTTGTTCTGATTTGGTTCCAAATACAATCGGCAGCGAATATTGTTTTTGCAATATTCGTCGAACACAGCGCAACGGGAGTAAAAATGACCGAATATGTTCGGAACCGATAAACAGACGTACATTCGGCACGAATAGGGCACCAATATGGCAAATTCAGATTCGGCGACCAAATCCAAACAAATTCGCTCGACTCTATCCATTTTCCCAGTAAATAAACATTTTAAATTTTTGGGATATGGGGCTGTATGAGGGCTTATATTTTGCGCTATGAGACAATGTTTTTATTGATATCATTTTGTGGCCGATACGATATTTTGATCTCCTCTTATTACATTTTCTTGCTCTGCTGCGGTGGCCAAAAAACACAATTCTGGCATTTTGATCTTTTTTCTTATTATGCCTTTTACTTATTGAGATAATTAATTTTATATTTTGATAGATTGGACTTTTATAAACTTAGCAATACAACATATGTGTATTTTTTTTTCTTAATTTTGAATGGGTGTTAGGGGTGATTTGAACTTTGGCAAACCATTGTTTTTTTACCTATATATTGCCTTTATTAGTCCCCTGTGATCAACCGATTTCTTGTGCTATTTACATCAATGCCACAGTATTGGTGTGTACAGTAAAAAGCATGGTCTCCTACGAATGTTTTCCACAGGAGTACTGGTCATGACTGTCAAAATAGTTTTCACAGGAGTACTGTCTTGGCTGTCAAAATAGTTTTCACAGGAGTACTGTCATGACTGTAAAAATAGTTTTCACAGGAGTACTGTCATGACTGTCGAAATAGTTTTCAAAGGAGTACTGTCATGACAGGCATAAAGGGTCTTCTGCCGAACCCTGGCTGTTACGGCAACCCATGCTCACCGATTGACCTTTAGGACAACGTACCCCCAAAACACTTGCTCTGAATGCCGCTGTCTTGCATGGCTGTTAGAGGAATATGATGGCTGACAATCAAAGCCATCATCTGCCGGCAAAGATTTGCGCTTAGTTTCCAAGTCCGCATAAAAGTATCATGTTAAAATAACTTCTTAAAACTAAGCTTTTGGTGTTTTTGGGTGTGTTATTATGCTGATAGTACAGAGTATTTTTTTTTCTGCTTCTATCGATTCAGTTGTCAAATGTAGTGTGCTTCTTTCAAGCAAAAACTCCCCAAGATTTGTCATAATACTTTTAGAGATGAGTGAATCAATTTGAGGTGAAATTGTTTTCCTTTGAATTTCACCCCCAAAAAATTTGGATTCACCAGAACCTGAATTATTTATGATTTTATGTGCAAAAATCAAATAAAATTGCAAATTCTCTGGAAGCCATTTGACGCCTCCATTACTGATTAGGCCTTAAGTGACGTCATGACTCATGACCCATGGTGTCAAGGGGTGATGCACATAATGACGGCCCCATGACGTCTCTAGAGAAGGCAAAGACACTGAAGAGTGAAGAAGTCTGAAAATGGAAGAGAAGTCTGGAGTCGGAGAGAGTTAGGAAGTCGGCAGAAGATCAGAAGGGAAGTTGCGGCACCATGACAGGTGAAGGGCGAGGTGAGTCAAATATTTTTTTTAACCCCTCCATTTATTATGCTCTTCATTAATTAAATTTCCCTGATACATGTGAGTGAATCTGGCCAATCAAACTTCGGCAGATTCGCTCATTTCTGAGGCCACGTTCAGGAGAGGGTAAAAAATGAGGTGGTGAAGTGTTTCTATTATACTTTTCTTCTGATTGTTCCACCCCTGGTTCTGGCTTACAAATACTGATGTCAAACACTGATAGTGTGAATTTGACCTAAGAGGAAAAAGAGAACACTATGTGTCCTATACCATTTTTGTACCATTGAAATGAATACAAAGCCTATTAAAAAATAAAACTCTTACATACTGTTATATAAAAATATTTAGCGTTTCTTCCAGTTTTGTTTCCATATTGTATTCATTTTTCTTCTGCATTTTGTTATGGCAGTCCTCCATCACCAATGGATCGCTTTATGGTCATTATTTATTGTCCCAGATGTGACAACCCTTTCAAAAAAAGCAAAATTAAAAAAGGAAAAGTTAAAAAGTATATTATGTTTGGTTTTAAAGACCCATCTGTAAATACGATATTGGGTCCAGGAACCTCATCTCATAGTCAAGAGTGGAGAACTGCTGCAAAGAGCGTCTCTTGCTCTGGAGGACCTGGCACGTCTATGCAATAGCATGAGCAACCCAAGGGGCACATGTAATTCTTTGTTTGTCCTCTGGGAGTGCTGCAGACATATTTAGCGTTTGCATTTAACCCCCCACTTCATTTTTTTATTTTAAAGGGACACTTTTATATAAAAAAAAAATTTTAAAAAATGGAGAAAACGAACAATCCCTTTAAATTTAAAAAGAAAGAATACACAAGCCATTAAAGGGTTAACGTGTATTAGACACAACTGGCGGTCTACCAATTTCTTAATCCGCCGGGAAACATTATATCTAGTCTTACAAACGCACATGTATCTCTTCCCCCCTGCGATCTGTTACAGCTTGTCCCTTCCTCCTCGTCTGTTAACCCTCTCGGTGCCAGGTCCTTGTGCGATGCTTACTTCCAGGTTATTTGTAGTGAAAACATCCCGGGGACACGACCGGCTGTTGTGCGGTACACACAGATACAATCCGATTAACCATAAACCACTTCACATGGTAATTTTTTTGGTTGGGCGCGAGCTCTGTTTACTGGTAAATAAAATCACTTTCTGCTCCAATTTACGAGAATGAACTCGAGCGAATTGGAACCGAATGATATAATAATGTCGTGTTGGCGTGGAAAGTCAAAGGTCGTATTTACTATAATCATAACCACGCGTGCGTCTAATTCGTGCACATTGCTCGGGGGGCATAGGGTGGATGCTGCGTCCTTAATAACATAATTTGGTCTACATTAGAGAAAAGCAGGGGAGTAGCTACAGGTGGTTATTAGGAGTCGCACCCAGGTCCTGCTGTTGAGGGCCATCTACTGTATATGGAGACACCGGTACATGGCAGATGGGGGGCTGATTACAGGTTTTGATTTGGGGCCCAAAAATGTACCCAACTAGGGAATATAAAAAAAGACATAGATTAGACAAACTGTTCATCCTGGTCTTTCTAGTTTACTAACTACATGAAGTGCTGCAGGTGCATGTGACTGTTGCGCCTCAAGGACAGGTGCCGGCTGTGTTAAACTGCCAGCACCTGTCTCTAACAGCTGCCTCCTGCTAGCAGAGGCTACTACACGGTGGCGGATGAGAGTGATCATCAACCACTCCTGCTGGCGAGTCCGGTCCTCCACATCAGTAGAGAAGCTTTTCTTCCACTCTGCTCTGTCGACAGGCATAGCTGCCGACGTCATGCTCATTGACAGCCACTCCACGCAGTTAGGGAAGAGTCAGCTCTCCTGCCACGAGCGTGACAGCATGTATTTCTATTCAGCTGTCATGCTCAGGTCGGAAGAGCTGCTGGCCAGTAGGAGCATTGCATTGCAATCCTCGTCCAAGTTATATGGCCATGTGACTCTTCCCTTAGGTAGCGGGGAGCTGGCTGTCAATCAGCATGACGTTGGCTGGCACACCTCCTCAACAGAGCAGAAGCAGCTGAATCGCCAGCTGGAGAGGTCTGTGACTTTTTTGAGCTGGCAGAGATTGACACCAGGCACAACAGGTAAGTAGTTAACTCTGTTAGTTATTAGACACATTGTTAAAAAATAGTCCTGGTGCAAGCATGCTTGGGCATCCATTCAGGCAAACGTCATTTCTCCACCTCCCCTCGAACACCCTGAAACACAAAATTTGGGATTGTTGAGGGGACTCCATGGCATGTAGGAGCCTACTGAAGGCCACCGTGGCCACTCCTAGTGTTGCAGAAAATAGCCCACGTGAGTCCACTAGGGGGGAGTAAAATAAAAAAAATTAAAATATAAATACATTTTGTAAAAATTTAAAAAATAAATAAATTTGAATACCCCGTTTCCTAATTAAAACAAAATAAGAAATTATAGTAGATGTGGTATTGACGCATCTGTAAAAGTCTGATCTATGGAAATATAAAATTATAATTCTATACACCTGCGCTATGGAGTAAGGTGCATTGGATAAACACTGGCAGTAATGCTTACCTGTTTGATGGAGGTAATGCTCAAGTTGCTGTCTATTGATGTAGATCAAGTCAGAGATTGTGCATGGTCAAGAGCTCTAGTAAGGAGAAAAAGGATATTTGATCAGGCTGGTTTGTTCAGTCTACATCTGAATTACTGATATGCCCCTCCTCTAAAAAGCACCATAGATGTCTGGTAAAAGTGAATACAATGTCCTTTTGTTAAAATCGGTGACCTTTAAAACAAATTAACTAGATATATCCCCCCCAAAAAATCCTCAGTGCTCTATAAGAATCGAATAAGGTAGTTTCTCAATACCTGTGGAAGTAATGGCATAGATTGAAAACTGTCCGTGCGTGCCGAGCGATAGTAGTAGATCAGAGTTTACTTTGCTTAGTAGTTGCATTCGCTGTGTTCATTCGCTGTGTTCGTTCGGCGGCTTGTGCGAGCGCTGTCCCGGCCGGTGACAGGCGCTCCCACGGCCTGTGCTTAGAGATCCTTGCGCGGCAGGACCTTCGTGACGTTCAGGTCACGTGATCGGCAGTCACGTGGTGGCCCTGAAGAAACTACGGATCGCAGTGGGAGCCAAAAAAGCAACGTGTTTTTCGGAATAGCGGCGGATTCCTTCACCATCATACCCTGATGAAGGAATCCGCCGCTATTCCGAAACGTGTTGAGAAGGTTCACCACTGTTCCATGTTTTTGCCATTTGTGGAAAATGGCTCTCACTCTGGCTTGCTGAAGTTCCTAAGCATTAGAAATGGCTTTTTAAATAGTGATGAGCGAATATACTCGTTGCTTGAGATTTCTCGAGCATGCTTGGGGGGTCTCCGAGTATTTTTCAGTGCTCGGAGATTTAGTTTTTTGTTGTTGCAGCTGAATGATTTACATTTGTTAGCCAGCCTGAGTAGATGTGGGGGTGGCCTGGTTGCTAGGGAATCCCCACATGTAATCAAGCTGGCTAACAGATGTAAATCATTCAGCTGCGGCGAAGAAAACAAAATCTCCGAGTACTAAAAAATACTTGGAGGATGCCTGAGCGTGCTCGAGAAATCTCGAGTAACGAGTATACTCGCTCATCACTATTTGTAACCTTTTCAAGACTAAGAGATCTCAATTACTTTGTTTCTTATTTGTTCCAGAATTTTTTTGGATCGCTTCATGATGTCAAACATCTGAGAATTTTTTGGTTAACTTCACTTTGTCAGGCAGGTTCTATTTAAGTGATTTCTTGATTGAGAACAGATGTGGTAGTAACCAGACCTGGGAGTGCCTAGGGAATTTGAACTCAGCTTCCCCCAAAAATGAGATAAACCACACTTAATTTATGTTTTATGGGGGGGGAGGGACAATCACTTTTTCACACAGAGCCCTGTAGGTTTGGATTTCCTTTCCCTTAATAATAAAGACTTTCATTAAAAAAAAAACTGCATTCTGTGTGCACTTGCTTTATTTTTGTCTAATATTTAAATTTGTTTGGTGATCTGAAACATTTAAGTGTGACAAACATGCAAAAGAATAGGAAATCAGGAACGGGGGCAAACACTTTTTCACACAACTTTAGGTATACAGAATAAGCTGCTATTTCTGGCCGTATATGACTTGTGACCTACATTATTCTTCAGTTTTCCCTTCCGTAGGCTCTCTCTCTTATCTTCAGTTTTCTCTGAGCTGGTGAATGGAGAACAGCTGCTATGTTGTCTTCCATACAAGCACATGCAGCGCCCCAGAGTCCTGGTCGTTGCAGTACTGTGGCTCCGCCACTATGGGGAGCTATGGTACGTCTGATTGCACTAAAGGAGTTTCTCTGACCAGGTAACACCTCACTACACTTCACACTCCGGCCACCAGGGGGGGTGGTCCTATCTAGTAGGCCACTCCTCACACTCTGGTAAAACTGGGGGTTGGACAGGAAGACAGGGAGAAGTAGCTGGAAAGAGCAAGTGAGAGGACCTGTCAGGGATGGGATCCTGGCAGACTCTTTGGAACAGAACTAACCAGTGCACAACGGGAATACAGTAAAGTGGAATTAGGACCAGAAGGAGTCGTGCTGATAGACCGAGGCAACATCCTTCTGAGGCGCAAACAGTCGGTGGCCGGAACGCCGAGCAAGTAAGAGACTTTAAGTACTACTGCAAACCACGGCCGGACAGCTAATTATAGGTTGGCTGTCCCACTTAACACCTAAGCAGACAACGGAGGCAGCTGTGGGAGAGGGGCGACTCTAGGGTCCCGGAAGAACTCCAGGCCTAACCCGTCATACGGGTGCGTCCTACCATATCATCAGGGGGACAGAGAGAACGAACATCAGAGACAGACAGAAACAGTTGTGAGGACTATCCCGGGAGCTCAGCAGGGAAGAACTACAACACCCAGCGCTAGTAGGTAGACACTGATTCCCATCTGTAAAGAAAACTCCTGATGTGCCTTTGGACCGGCCGGTCTCAGACAACCCTGTTGACAGCGCTCTGGACTGAGGACTCTAAAACCTTCAGTAAAGAGGTAAAGAGACTGCAACCTGGTGTCCTCGTTATTTACTGCGACCGGCACTTCACAACTACACGATCATTCACTATTCTATCACCGGACGTTCCCCACTGACCAGCAGGGTCACGGACCGGGTCTAGCCGCCGTGATAACCCCAGAACAGAGACTCAGAGGCCCGGTGCCGGGTACCCCTCGGCCCTGCGGCAGTGGGGGCGCTCCAACTTGGCGTCACGAACAGGATCTACTTAAGCCTGAAGAATCAGGTCATGTGTGCCTTGGAACTGTGATTTATTGTGCTTGGACTGTGTATTGCCATTTACCGCCAAAATTCGCCATTGCCACGCACGGAGGGAGGAGCCTTCGCTTCGTGGGCGGAACCAGCCAAAAGAAGCGCGGAACGGAAAGCGCGGTAAGGCGCCAATCCCGGAAGAGGAACTCCGACCTCCAGCAGGTTAGTGGGAGGAAGGGACAGCCATGTCTGAGTCGGGAGGAGAGGAGGTGGCGGCCGCAGCCGCGGACGGAGGGGCAGCTCCGGTCCCCGCAGCGAGCGAAGCCGCGGCCCTAATACCACCACCGGTTGCCAAAGAACCCGCTGCTCCCCTCAGCCAGTCGGACACTGCCGCTAACACAAAAGCCATAATGCCCTTCTCTATGCCGTACCTGCCCGGAGCGGCCTGGCTCCCACGATACTCTGGGGAGTCGCATACATTCACTGACTTTAAGGAAGGGCTCTGCAGCCTGCTCGAGTTCTATCCCCTGACAGAGCCTCAGAAGGTTCATATGATAACCGGCCAACTCTTTGGGGCGGCTCTGAGAGAATTGAAGTCCTGGCCCGCCGAGGATAAGGGAACTGCACAACAGATTTTTGCAAAGCTTAAAGCCACCTTCGATACTCGCACTGCTACAGAAATTAAACTGACTTTCTATGGATGCAAACAGAGACCACAGGATAGCTTACGGGACTATGCCCTTAATCTCCAGGAGGCGATGCGGGCCATTAAGCAGAGTGACCCCGGCAGCTTGAAGGATGAGGATAAACTTCTGAAGGAGCGGTTCATTGAGGGGCTCATGTGCAGTCACCAGCGGGGCCAATTGCACTTCCTGGCCATGCAAAATCCAGACTTGACTTTTGCGCAATTCAAAGATAAAGCTATCCAGGCATTGCAGGAGCGACAGCCCAGCCGCGCAATACCACCCAGGCGCCCCGCTCTCACGTACCACCAGGAGGTGGCATCGGATACCCCAGTTGCCGCGGAGGCCGACGCCCAGAGCTTCGAGGACGACTCCCCTGCAGGACTCCGTCTTCAGATGCAGGAGCTGACTAAGAGCGTTGCTGCCCTAGCCCGGACAGTGCAGTCCCTACAGGAGGCCCCCAAAGAAAAGATCCAGCTAGCTGTCCCTTGGACGTGACAGAAGAGGACCCCACCGACCAGAGGCCGGGACAGCGATCGCTTCCATCAGGACGGACGACCCATCTGCCGCCGCTGTCACCAGGTGGGCCACCTTGCAAGGTACTGTCCTTTAAACGAGCAACCCCTGGGGCAAAGGGCCAACCCCCAGGAGTAGGACGGTCAGGCCCGCAGCATTGGAGAACCAAGTATATTGGAGGACGACCAGTTCTCCCTGTAGTGATTGATGGAATCCCCTTGAACGCTTTGCTGGACACCGGTTCTCAGGTGACGACTATACCTTACGTGCTTTATAAACGGTATTGGGAGGACACTGATATTACTCGTGGCCCTGACGATGATTTCACCATAATAGCCAGTAATGGTCAGCCGTTGCCACAAGTGGGGTATAAGGAGGTCACCATCAAGGTGGGGCGGGTGGAATTGAAAGCCCAAGGGATTGTGATTGTTGATATTGATCGTCGAGAATGTAATCCCATGATGACTCTTGGTACTAATGTTATAGAAAATTGTCTTGCAGAAGTTATTGTTTTGTTGCAACAGGTGGCAGAAACCGCTGGCCACAGTGAGCAACATGCCCTGCAGAAGGAAATCAGAGCTCTGATGCAGAGACAACAGGTAGAGCTGACTGGTGGTGAGATTGGTCGTGTCACTGTGAGTGATTCAAACCCCATCGCGATACCCCCCAGGAGTGAAATGTTAATATGGTGTCGGGCAGCCATAGGCCTCAGGGGTAAGGACTACCAGGCCTTGGTAGAACCCGTATATTCAGACAATAGGCCTACTGTTCTGACAGCCCGGGGGGTGGTCGACGTCCGCCAGGGGAGAGTGCCCGTACGTGTCCTCAATTGTGGGGAGGAAGAGGTCCACCTCACCAAGTATACCACGCTCGCCAAACTGTTCACTGTCAATAATAGTGTGATACAGACACCTGAACCCTTGGTCCCGTCAAACGTGGCGGAGAACAAAGGTTCTGCAGAGCACTCGAAAGACTGGTGTCGGGAATTGCATGTGGGCACTGACTCTACCCCATCCCATCAAAAACAGGGGGCTTACAGGGTGGTACACGAGTACGAGCAGGTATTCAGCAAACACCCCTTAGATTTTGGGCAGGTGAAAGGGATCCAACATCACATCCCCACGGGAGATCACCGACCCATAAAAGAGAGATATCGCCCTGTACCCCCAGCTCATTACCAGTGTGCCAAGGACATGTTGCGGGAAATGAAGGAGGCTGGGGTGGTGAGAGACAGCTGTAGCCCCTGGGCAGCTCCGTTAGTCCTTGTTAAAAAGAAAGATGGTACAATGAGGATGTGTGTTGATTACAGGCAGTTGAATCGCATTACACATAAGGACGCATACCCACTGCCCAGGATAGAGGAGTCTCTGGCTGCCTTAAAATCTGCTAACTACTTCTCTACCTTAGATCTCACCAGTGGGTACTGGCAGGTTCCTGTAGCGGAGGCGGACAAAGAGAAGACAGCCTTCACGACACCAATGGGTCTCTGCGAGTTCAACTACATGCCCTTCGGATTGTGCAATGCTCCCGGGACGTTCCAGAGGATGATGGAGTGCTGCCTGGGACACATGAACTTTGAAACTGTGCTGCTGTATTTGGATGATGTCATTGTCTTCTCTAAGACCTACGAAGACCATCTGAAGCACCTGGCCGAGGTGTTCGAAGCCTTGTCCAACTTCGGCTTAAAGGTGAAACCGTCCAAGTGTCACCTGCTGAAACCTAAAGTGCAGTACCTGGGCCATGTGGTGAGCGCTGAAGGAGTGGCCCCAGACCCCGACAAGGTCACAGTGATCAAGGACTGGCCAAAGCCCAGTGACCTCCACGAAGTCCGGCAGTTCCTCGGGCTGGTAGGCTATTACCGGAGGTTCATTAAGGACTTCACCAAGAAGGCCGCACCCTTGCAAAACCTGTTGGTGGGCCAACCAAAGAAGACCAAGTGGAGGAACACCCCCTTTGATTGGAACGAGGAGCTGGAGGAATCCTTCACCTGTTTGAAGTCGGCACTGACGGGAGAAGAGGTACTGGCTTACCCCGAATACGACCAACCGTTTGTGCTGTACACAGATGCCAGCAATGTGGGATTAGGAGCCGTGCTGTCTCAGGTCCAGAAAGGCAAAGAAAGAGTGATCGCTTACGCCAGCAGGAAACTCCGTCCCACGGAAAGGAACCCTGACAACTACAGTTCCTTCAAGCTGGAATTCCTTGCCCTTGTCTGGGCAGTTACAGAGAGGTTCAAACACTACCTGGCCTCCGCGAAATTCACCGTCTTCACGGACAACAATCCGCTAACGCATCTGGATACTGCCAAACTCGGGGCCTTGGAACAGCGGTGGATGGCCCGGCTGTCCAACTACGATTTCACCATCAAGTACCGGGCAGGACACCAGAATGCCAATGCCGATGCCCAGTCCCGAATGCCCAATTTGCCAGAAGCGGGAGAAGACCCGGAGGCACTTGAAGAGGTGGAGCTGCCAGCATTCCATCGCCCCAAAGCCACTCAGAACTCTCATCATGTGAAGAACAGGCACAAGAACCAACCGGATGCTACGCTGAATCCCCTGCCCCATCACGGATGGGCGGAAACCCAGGATGGTGACCCCGCGGTCTGTCGGGTGAAAGAGCTTTTGACGCAGGCAGGGTTGCACCCTGGCCCAGATGATCCACAAGAAACCCAACAGCTGTGGAAGGGGAGAAGCAAACTGTTTATCCATGATGGCAAGCTGTGCAGGAGGAGCATCGACCCACGTACTCATGAATTGGTGTGGCAGATAGTGGTGCCAAGGCGAGATGCGCCCATGGTTCTGGGAGCCTACCATGATGGAGCCGGACACTTTGGATGGAGGAAGCTAGAAAGGCTACTCCGAGGGAGGTTCTATTGGATTGGCATGAAGAGAACCATTGAGAAGTGGTGTCGGGAGTGTGGTCCATGTAGTCTGCGCAGGAAGGACCGTGACAGTCAACGGGCTCCCCTGCGGCCTATCATCACCAAACGGCCGCTCGAACTGGTCGCGCTGGATCATGTGAAGCTGACACCTAGCCGGTCGGGCTATATCTACGCCCTTACCATCGTGGACCACTACTCCAGGTTTTTGGTGGTTGTACCTGTCAAGGATCTAACGGCCAGGACTGCCGCCAGGGCCTTCCAGCAGCACTTTTGTAGGCCCCATGGCTACCCAGAGAAGGTACTGACTGATCAGGGACCTGCATTCAAAGCGGAAGTGTTCCAAGAATTCTGCCAACTGTACGGGTGTAAGAAGATCAGAACCACACCGTACCATCCTCAAACCAACGGGATGTGTGAGAAGATGAACCAAGTGGTAATCGATTTATTGAAGACCTTGCCTGTGGAGGAACGGAACCTGTGGCCGATAAAGTTGCCTGACTTGGTGGATATGTACAATCACATCCCAGTAAGTTCCACCAACTGTACTCCAGCGTACCTGATGCGAGGAAGATCTAGTCGGTTACCCGTTGATCTGGACATGGGGGTCCTAGTACCCGAAGATACCTCGCCAGATGCCGATTGGGATGCAGAAAGGCAGCGAAGGTACCGCGAGGTACAGGAGTGTGTAGAAAGAAGTCTCGCCCAGGCTAGGCAGAAACAAGAAAGGGACTACAACCAACACGCTCCTGCGATTCCCCTGTCACCTGGTGAGCAAGTACTTAAACGAAAGAGGAGATTACACAAGCTCGATGACCAATGGGAAGCGGAACCGTATACCATCTTGCCATCCGACTTCGATAACACGAAGGTCTGTCTCATCAGCAAGGACAGAGGGGAGACCTCGACAGCGGTATCCAGGGATCACCTTAAGGTCTGCCCCGATAAGTTGAGAGAGAGGGACACGGCCCCAGAAATCTCCCCGCCGGTGGAAAAGGAGAAGATGATCCATACCGTCCTTGGTGACTTTCCCCAGTCCTGGACTCAGATAAATCAAGCCATCGTGGTACCTGTTCTAATGTTTCAACAGCCGGACCCACCAGAAACAATGGTGGTACCAGATCATCCGGTCCCGCAACCTCAACAAGCCTTACCTGAAGATGCCATGCCAACCGTTGAACCGGCAAATCCTCCCTCTGCTATCGGTGAACCTGCTGTACCCACTGTTGATAGCAGCAGCTCTGAGAGCCCCAACCTGCCAGTGCTACCCCGACTCACTAGAAGTGTAACTAGAAGACAGTGCACTACACCAGCGGTAGCAAGCATAGCGGGCCCTGTTAGGCCAATAGCAACCCCTGCGCTGCGAAGGTCCACACGCAGCACTCAAAATCAAACTCCCCTCCGCTACAAAACTTGGAGGTATTAATAAGGGCTGCTATTCAGTTGAAGATGTTTGTGTGTATATCTTTTGTTACAGGTTTTAAAATGGACAATAGAGTAATGGACGGTGAATTGCTCAAAAACTTTCAAAAAAGGGGGGACCCCTTTGTTTACCCGGGGTCCCCGCTGTTTCAACCACTGAACTGAGAGTCATAAACTGTGCATGACCTAACTTTCGCAACGTTCAAGAGTTCTCACCTCCCATAAAGGGAAGCACTGTTATGTTTAATTGTTTATGCTATTTCAAAATGTTGTGTGTTTCCTGTTAACATGTATTGTTGTTCTTGTTTTCCCAGTCCGGGAGTACTGGATTTAACCGGGGGGGAGTGCAGCGCCCCAGAGTCCTGGTTGTTGCAGTACTGTGGCTCCGCCACTATGGGGAGCTATGGTACGTCTGATTGCACTAAAGGAGTTTCTCTGACCAGGTAACACCTCACTACACTTCACACTCCGGCCACCAGGGGGGGTGGTCCTATCTAGTAGGCCACTCCTCACACTCTGGTAAAACTGGGGGTTGGACAGGAAGACAGGGAGAAGTAGCTGGAAAGAGCTAGTGAGAGGACCTGTCAGGGATGGGATCCTGGCAGACTCTTTGGAACAGAACTAACCAGTGCACAACGGGAATACAGTAAAGTGGAATTAGGACCAGAAGGAGTCGTGCTGATAGACCGAGGCAACATCCTTCTGAGGCGCAAACAGTCGGTGGCCGGAACGCCGAGCAAGTAAGAGACTTTAAGTACTACTGCAAACCACGGCCGGACAGCTAATTATAGGTTGGCTGTCCCACTTAACACCTAAGCAGACAACGGAGGCAGCTGCGGGAGAGGGGCGACTCTAGGGTCCCGGAAGAACTCCAGGCCTACCCCGTCATACGGGTGCGTCCTACCATATCATCAGGGGGACGGAGAGAACGAACATCAGAGACAGACAGAAACAGTTGTGAGGACTATCCCGGGAGCTCAACAGGGAAGAACTACAACACCCAGCGCTAGAAGGTAGACACTGATTCCCACCTGTAAAGAGAACTCCTGATGTGCCTTTGGACCGGCCGGTCTCAGACAACCCTGTTGACAGCGCTCTGGACTGAGGACTCTAAAACCTTCAGTAAAGAGGTAAAGAGACTGCAACCTGGTGTCCTCGTTATTTACTGCAACCGGCACTTCACAACTACACCATCATTCACTATTCTATCACCGGACGTTCCCCACTGACCAGCAGGGTCACGGACCGGGTCTAGACGCCGTGATAACCCCAGAACAGAGACTCAGAGGCCCGGTGCCGGGTACCCCTCGGCCCTGCGGCAGGGGGGGCGCTCCACACACATAGGCATGAACGATTTCTGCTCTCCTGCCTCTATGTAGCACATGGTCAGAAGCGGCATAGAGGTCATTATTTATTAATTCTGAGCAGTGTAGGTGGAGAGGTGAAATAAAACACTTACTGGAAAGCAGCAGCAAAGTCTATCTATATTCTGCTCATCTCTCATTAGGCTTTCATAGAAATCCATCATGTTTTGAGCAAGACTGATTTCGGCAGTTTTTCAGACTCGATGGTGACGAGGTCGGGTGGCAGGGAAGAGGGTAAGAAGAAGCTTATAAATGGAGAAAGAAGTTTCTTATATACTTTGTAGTAATGTTTAATGTAAACTTTATTAAACAACAATGACCATTTAATGTAGGAGAGCTGAGTGTTTTGCTTTTCAAGTAATGTAACTGTCCTTGGCTCAGTGTATTCATAGCTGGCATAGTTATTTCCTACCTGATATTATCGAACAATTCAGACCCTTTCTTACATAAGTCATCCGCATAATTGTATATTCATCCTCTGTAATAACTGCTGCTACCGGCAGTAATTATGGAAGCATTTGTGTCCTGTACCCCGATGAGACGTTCTGCTTCTGTGGGTTTAAATGGAACTTCTCAGTATGAATTTAGATCTAGAGGCGAAACATTCCAGGACCCCAGGGGTCTAATATGAAAATCATGAAGCAGGCTGTTCCCTGAGGACTGCAGCTAACGAAATCTCAGTTTGGCACTTCCCATAGCCTGGCTGTCAAGAAAACGCCTAACCGGCATAGACAGGTGACCTGCTGAGGTGCAATTCTCAGAATTAGGAAGGAATAACAAGATGTTTTCTGTCTCCAGATTTGCACTTGCCGCTTCCAAAGGATGTTTAGGAATTGGAACGTCAGTACCAGAACTTGTTAAGTCTGTCGTGTCTCAGAAAGAAACTTTAGGAACTTGAAATACATCCATTCTAGGCTCATTGATCACCTTAATTGTCAAAAAATAGCTGCGTAGGTGACATAATGCCTCACACTCAAAATGTAAGGTGCATCAGGAGCTCAAAAACTGCAGTTTTTTGACAAGTTTGAAAGTTAATGTATGCCACAAATAGTATGGAATATATTGACATTTTTTATGTTGCAGCATTAAAAATAAAACCTATTACAGTGTGCTATTCATTATTTTGCATTAGAAGGGTGCATGCTAGACTATACAACAGGGAATGCTCCAAGGATTTATATTTCTAAAAAAACAAAAAACAAACTAGAGATCAGTGGATCGATTCTCTGAGGATTGACTTTGAGTCGAACTTAATGAAATTTGCACTTTCACGCGAATTTAAAAATCTTGAGATGTGATTTGCGATTTGCCAAACAAAAAAAACCTTTGCAGAGACCATATCTCACAGAGCTGATGTGTCAGACAGTGGGCCAATATCATTTAATCTTACTGTGCAGCCTCCCCATAATGCTCTGCAGCTATAACATCTTATGGATTATCACTCCTTATACTTTGGTGGTCAGTACCGGGCCATCACAGATTAGCGGTTCCCAGAAGACCAGAACAGTACCGTAGAGTCATTTTCCTTCTCCAGAGTCACTAGTCCTCCCTTTCTCCTGTAGAGTGTAAGCTTTTATGGTCAGTGGGGTCCTCTCTCTCTCTCCCATAGAGTGTAAGCTCTTATGGTCAGTGGGGTCCTCTCTCTCCTGTAGAGTGTAAGCTCTTATGGTCAGCGGTGTTCTCTCTCTCCTGTAGAGTATAAGCTATTATAGTCAGCGGGTCCTCGCTCTCTCCTGTACAGTGTAAGCTCTTATGGTAAGTGGGGTCCTCGCTCTCTCCTGTAGAGTGCAAGCTCTTATGGTCAGTTGGGTCCTCTCTCTCCTGTAGAGTGTAAGTTCTTATGGTCAGCGGGGTCCACTCTCTCCTGTAGAGTGTAAGTTCTTATGGTCAGCGGGGTCCTCTCTCTCTTAGAGTGTAAGCTCTTATGGTCGGCAGGGTCCTCTCTTTCTCCTGTAGAGTGTAAGCTCTTATGGTCAGTGGGGTCCTCTCTTTCTCCTGTAGAGTGTAAGCTCTTATGGTCAGTGGGGTCCTCTCTCTCCTGTAGAGTGTAAGATCATATGGTCAGTGGGATCCTCTCTCTCCTGTAGGGTGTAAGCTCTTATGGACAGCGGGGTCCTCTCTCTCTCTCCTGTAGAGTGTAAGCCCTTATGGCCAGTGGGGTCCTCTCTCTTGGGGAGTGTAAGCTCTTATGGTCAGTGGGGTCCTCTCTCTTGGGGAGTGTAAGCTCTTATGGTCAGTGGTGTCCCCTCTCTCCTGTACAGTGTAAGCTCTTATGGTCAGCAGGGTCCTCTCTCTCCTGTAGAGTGTAAGCTCTTATGGTCAGTGGGGTTCTCTCTCTCCTTTAGCGTGTAAGCTCTTATGGTCAGAGGGGTCACTTCAATCTCCTGTAGAGCATAAACTCTTATAGTCAGTGGGGTTCTTTCTCTCCTGTAGAGTGTAAGCTCTTATGGTCAGTGTGGACATCTCTCTCCTGTAGAGTGTAAGCTGTTAAGGTCAGCGGAATCATCTCTCTCTCTATCCTGTAGATTAAAAGCTCTTATGGTCAGCAAGGTCCTTTCGCTCTCATGTAGCATGTAAGTGTAATAGGGTGCAGGGTTGAGTATGTCACCACGGAACAGACAGACCAACTGTTGAGGGGGATTTATTAACAGGAGTAATATTCTCCTCGCAGGGAGAAAACAGTAGGAAATAAACTGATGATATAACTGTGCAAATATACGGGAAGCAGTATAAGTTCCCAGACAGTCAAACAGTATAACAGTAGAAAACGGAATTTCTTGAGAAAACACTTATCAGTCAGTCTGATGAGGACTTGCTTGTAGGGTCATCTTCTCTAACATTGGCCCCGAGAAACAGCGGCACTTGTCATCCCTCTGTTATCCGTGGGCTGTGTAGTCTCTAAGAACCTGCAACCTGGATTTAAGGGGTTACTGTGGTGGGCAGAGGGGATGCTAGGCAAACGGGGTCCTCTGTGCTCTGATTTGCTTCAACAATACAGCCTATCCTGGGAGAACAATGCTCAGTCTATTGAATCTCTCAACAGGAATCAGGGGCTCTGCACTAATACCGTGGGTACCAGGGGCCACTGTCTCTGCACTGGCCACTGTCTCTGCTCTGTCTCCTGGGAACTGGAGACTCAGGGGTTAAATCTTTTGCCGCCTTTTCTCAGAGTGAAACTGGAAGCAGGAAGTAGGACAGTCACACTGCTGCAGGAGTCTCTATATGTTAAGCTGGCAGTCTCTCTGCAGTAGCGATGCTACACAGGGCAGCTTACTTGTCACACTCAGGGAGTCTTGGCTTGTCACTGCAGTCACCGGGGCTGCGCGCTCGGGTCACTGTCTCTGCAATGTCAGGGAAAAAGTCTTCTCTGATTACAGAGGCTTCCAAGTCAACACCCTCACCTGCGGCCTTCACTATGGTGGGTATCTTAGCCTCAGTGCCCTCACGGGGAGCACTCTCTCTCGGGAAGCGTGGAGCTGCAGCCTGTTTTCTCTCTGGCGCACTGTCCCCTCTGTCTCGTGCTCTCTGCTCTCCCGCTCTTTTCTGACCACACTCCTCTCTCTTCCTCTCCGCCCCCAGCAGTCACATGGTCTCCTCTGTCCAGGGCAGAAAGTCCTCCCCCCAACAACCCAGCTGTCCGACTAAGTAGTTCCAGGTAAGGAGCAGGGAAAGCAACCTCCTTTGGGCTCTTCTTCCTCTTCACCTCCTTACATAAGCACTTATGGTTAGCAGGGTACTCTCTCTCTCTCTTCTGTAGAATGTAAGTTCTTATGGTAAGCAGGTCCCCTGTCTCCTGTAGAATGTAAGTTCTTATGGTATTTTCTGAGCATTTACAAACTTTCCAGTACTGAGATTTGAGCAAATTTGTTCTCCACAGATTGAGTTTTTGGGGAAGATTCTGGTAAGTCATCTCTACGACAAAGCCTTACCTGCACCAATTATGACCTGGCATGTAGATCTGAGAAAGTGCAAGGGTGTCTCAACTACAGAGGTAGCCCATATAGGACCCCTGAAAAGAGGGCATTACACCAACAGACTTTAATAAAGAGTGAGAGCCTCCATCACTTTTCCTCCTAAAGACTCACATTGCATGCAAACAACATAGATCATATTAAGCGCATGCATGTCAATTTCTGTGGTGGCATTTTGGAGGCAAGCTGCATTTTATTTTTGCTATGGTGCATTCACTTTTCGATCACATTATTTCATAAATTAGACAAGTGCAGCGCCCCAGAGTCCTGGTTGTTGCAGTACTTACGCTCCTCCACTAAGGGGAGTGATGGTACGTCTGATGGCACCTAAGGAGTTCACCTGACCAGGTATCACAGTCACACACTACATTTCACACTCTGGCCACCAGGGGGAGCAAAGGGTTCTATGTATTAGGCCACTTCTCACAATTTGGTAAAACTGGGGGCTGGATAGGAAGTTAGTCAGAAGCTGACTGGGTTGGATCCAGGCAACATCCTGTGGCAGAGGGTGTTGCGGGGGAAGATTCAGGGGGGTCTCTGTCAGGGGTGGGATCCTGACAGTGGCCTAGCGAACAGAACAGAACGTTACAGAGCCGCGCCTGCACTCGAATGCGGTGGCATCCTAAGAAAGGAAAAGAAGAGAAGTTTATTGTGGAGAAGTGAGAAACGAGATCGCAGCAAAAAGGAGATAAAGCCAGTAGGAGTCGTGCCGTAAGATCGAGGCAACATCCTACTGAGGCGCGTAGCCGGTGGCCGGAACGCCGAGGAAGTATTTGGCTCCAAGCAATACTTCAAACAGCGGCAGGACAGTTAATTATAGGTTGGCTGTCTCACCTAAATCACCTAAGCAGACATAGGGGGCAATTCTGGGAGAGGGGCGACGCTAGGGTCCCGGAAGAACTCCAGGCCTACCTGTCATACAGGTGCGTCCTAGCCATATCATCTGGGGGACGGAGAAGAACATCAGAATAGATATAAGTTGTGAGAAAGAACATCAGAAACAGACACAACAGTTGTGAGGACTATCCCGTGGTGCTCAGCAGGGAGGTACTACAACACACAGGCGCTAGAAGGTGGGCACTGATTTCCACCTGCAAAGGAAACTCTGGATGTGCCTTCGGACCGACCGGTCTCAGCCAGCCCTGTTAGCAGTACTCTGGATTGAGGATCCTGAAGCCTTCAGTAAAGAGGTAAAGAGACTGCAACCCTGTGTCCTCGTTATTCATCGCGACCTGCACCACGCATCATCACTACACCTTTCATTGGATGCCCCTTAGCAGGGTCACGGACCGGGTCTAGCCACCGTGACAACCCCAGGACCGAGACAGAGAGGCCCGGTACCGAGTACCCCGCGGCCCTGCGTCTGGGGGCGCTCCACAAACTCTACACTAAATTCATCCAGCGGGCAGGAATTAACATAGCTGTGTGCCATCACATTGGTCGCTAACCTCCTTTGGTGACAGTTCATGGAGAAGGAGAGAATAGTTTTGAAATTGGGGTTTCTTGGCTCCACCCCAAGAAATGACTGAGGCCACTCTCCATCTATAAGGAACGAGAGCACGTTCCAGGTTTAACTGCAGACTTGTATACATAATGTAAGGTCTAATAAGTTATTTCTGATTGAATCAATGAAAAATAGACTAAAGACAAGTGTTTGTCTGCATATGGGATTGTCTTCTCCTGTACCTTAAAGGGAACCTGACAGTAGAGTCATACTGACCAAACTATGGACAGCATGAACCAGACATGGCCGTGTTATTGCTGCTGGGACTATACGTCTTATGTGATTAGCCGAAGTGACTGGTTCCTGGCTACATCTTCTCGTCTCACTCCTTTAGACTGAAAGATGTCTCCCTGTGTGTGTCTATGGGGAGAGAAAAATCAATCTAGGAGAGAGTGGTGTTATCCAAATCGCATAGTCCCTGGTGGCTTTTCATAGTATACTTTCAGAGCAGACCTGTTATGGACTAGCTATCCGAAACACCTAGTCGGTGGTATCTTTTAATAGTATATGTCAGAGCAAAACATATATGGCTGCAATAAGGTGTCTGATTCATGCTTCCCAAACTAAACTACTGTCAGTCTATGGATAATAGTTCAGCTGACATATACTATATCTCTCCCGACTTTCCGTACACATAAACGCTCAGTTTGGCCAATGATACATGTATTTTTAATAGAGTAAGGGGAGTAAGTCGCTGCTTGACGCATTTGTGTCATGACCAACACAGGTAAGTCCAGCGGACGACACAACAAACACCAACAACGGGATTAAAAAGAGGAAAGGAAGGCCCTAACAGTAGGGAGCGAGGGATGGGGCACCTCCTATCCACAACCTGTGCCTATCCCTAAGCTTCCATAACGCCCTATGCGGGTCCTTCCCCCCGATGCCATCACATGCCTAGTCCCTAGCTGTCATCTCACTATTACCTGGTTAGTGCACTCCTGGCAAGGACGCTAGCCTCACCACTGCAGATGGTATGAACACAGGGGATAGTGACATACACGAGACAGACAAGGAGAGGGAACAAGAAACTTAGCTCCAGCCTCCGCTGCCAAGCTCCTCACAGCAGAGGATACAGAACCAGGAACCCAAACTCCACAGAAGTAGCAGATAAACCGCTGGCACCAGACAGCTCCAAACTTCTAGGCTGGTCTACATAGAATTACCCTATTACCAACAGTCAGCTGATGCGTCATGTGACTATTTAAAGGATGAGTGGAGTGTACTGTGGAAAAATTCACTCTGGGGTTATCACACTGTGTTCCGGAGGGAGAAAATTGTTGCCATCATACTTTATGGTGGCTATGAAAGGGCAATCTAGGGGCTTCAATAGGAGGAAAATTACTTTACAGTAAAAGGGCTACAAAGTTGTGAGATAAAGCTCTTCTGTGACTTTAAGATTTTTTTGGGGGGAGGGGTGAGGATTAGAACTATGGGGCCCCATGACTTCAGGCCTTAATTAGATGCAGGTGCCTAACTTTTTCTAGAACCAGGGCCTGTGTTCTCTAGATGTGCCAGTCTTCTGGATGGAGTAGAGTCGAGTGTGCTGCTGGTGAGTGACCAGCCAAAATGTGAGCTGTAGCTGAGAGAGAAACGTCTGGGTCTGTGTGTGCAGAAAACCCTGCGGAAGCTGCAGCCTGTTCAATGTGAACTGTGCATGGAGTTGAATACTTCTGCTTGCAGCTGAAAGCTGCAGGAGCTCAGACTGAAGGTGATACCGAGATATGGAAGGTCCGTACCTCTTATTTGAGAATGTAATCTGTTCGGGTGAGCTTGCGCTGACATATATGCCTGCTATTTGAACTGTTTATTTGTTGTGCTGAGAAGAGGCTGTTCTTTTTTGGGGGGTTAGGCCCTTGGAGTTTTATGAAAGCAATAAAACTGCACCTGTTTGGACCAACGGCATTGCCTGTGTGAACACTACCTAATGCTGACCTGAGAGCGAGAATCCCTGCCTAGGCTTTAGGCTTTATACACCCTACAATTAAGGTCCTTCCTGGGCTGTATATAGAACAAATGGGGACACGGGCTTTGCCCTGGAATAAACTTGAAGTGTTCCTAACCTTGTCGACGTTCCAGATTTCCAATTAATGAATTACTTTGACATGTTGTACAATTTTGATTTTTCTGCGGCGATTCAGAGGCTGGGCGGTGAAAGGAGCCATTCATCATGTGTAAGGTCTCCATTCTATAGTAATTATCCAGAATAATATGGAAACAAATACTGGACATTCTGTGCTCGGACTAATGACTGGACGAGCTGTACGGGCCCAAATTGCATTTTACATGTTTTAAACATAGCCCTGAGCCGGGTAGTTTCTCATTAAATCCTCAGCCTCCTCCATGGGGTGGCAAAAATGCAAAAATAAAATCTTGTGTGTTGTCCCGGACTAATATAACAATTGTGATTTCTCCTTCTCCGTGTAGTTCTGTACCTCATACTGGAGAGAGGGGCAGGTATGGTACATGTGGTGTATTTTATATTTGGGGACAACATTTCAGATGGACGGTGCAGGGGCAGGTGGACGGTGTGAGGGCAGATAGACAGTGCAGGGGCAGGTGAATGGTGTGGGCGAAGATGGATGGTGTGGGGGCAGATGAATGGTGTGGGGGCAGATGAATGGTGTAGGGGCAGATGGACGGTATAGGGGCAGATGGACGATGTTGGGGCAGATGGATGGTGTGGGGGCAGATGGATGGTGTGGGGCAGATGAATGGTGTAGGGGTAGATGGACGTTGCAGGGGCAGGTGGACGGTGTGGGGGCAGATGGATGGTGTGGGGGCAGATGAATGGTGTGGGGGCAGATGAATGGTGTAGGTAGGGGCAGATGGACGGTATAGGGGCAGATGAACGGTGTGGGGGCAGATGGATGGTGTGGGCGCAGATGAATGGTGTAGGGGCAGATGGATGGTGCAGGGGCAGGTGGATGGTGTGGGGGCAGATGGATGCTGTGGGGGCAGATGGATGGTGTGGGGCAGATGAATGGTGTAGGGGTAGATGGACGGTGCAGGGGCAGATGGATGGTGTGGGGGCAGATGAATGGTGTGGGGGCAGATGAATGGTGTAGGGGCAGAGGAACAGTGTGGAGGCAGATGGATGGTGCAGGGGCAGGTGGACGGTGTGGGGGCAGATGGATGGTGTGGGGCAGATGATTGGTGTAGGGGCAGGTGGACAGTGCAGGGGCAGCTGGATGGTGTGGGCGCAGATGGATGGTGTGGGGGCAGATGAATGGTGTGGGGGCAGATGAATGGTGTAGGGGCAGAGGAACAGTGTGGGGGCAGATGGACGGTGTAGGGACAGATGGACGGTGTAGGGGCAGATGAATCGTGTGGGGGCAGATGAAGGGTGTGGGGGCAAATGGATGGTGTGGGGGCAGATGGATGGTGCGGGGGCAGATGGATGGTGTTGGGGCCGCCATGAACCTCGCAGGAGGTTCCCCATAAAAAGAAATTCACAAGATCTCTGTAACCGTGTCAGCATCAGCAGTATCCCTAATAATAGTAATAGTCATAGTACCCCAAAAGCAATGCCAGCCACAATCTAAAATGACAGTCAGTCATACTGCCCTGATTATAGTAAAAAATAATAGTGCCTCCATAATAGAGCAAGCCTTAGAGCAACATCACAGTCATAGTGTCGTGATATTAGTAATAGTGCCCCCATAATAGAGCCAACAACAGTATAACATCACAGTCATAATGTCTTGACGAGAGACAGCCACAATATTGTCAGAAGTGAAGCTTTCACAGTCACAGGGAGAAGGCAGGGTAGGACCGCCCTCCTGACACTTCAGGACCGCCCACTGGACTCTTACGGATTGAGTGAGCTGAGTTATGTGAGAGTTCTACAAGTTATACTGATTTTTTTCTGTTCATTAATCTGTTCAGCTCCATCTGCTCTATAACAGGCCACTCACAGGCACAGTGAGTTGAGGAATTCCATATAAATAATAGAATCATTGATTTATAATAATGTATTTATTTGTTTTCCATGCTTGTATAGCGCCACCATATTTTGCGGCGCATTACTGACATGTGTATTACTGTCCACATTGGGGGCTCCCAATCTTCTGCAAAAGAACTCAAGTGCCGGGAATAATCTGCTGAAATATAACAGGGGATGAGTAATAGGACTGTGTATGAGGGATATCCTGGTATTCAGAAAAGATCTTCAATCACTTAGATCAGGGGGGGTAACCTCAGGCCCCAGGGCCATTTACGGCCCTCGATGACCTTTATCAGGCCCCCCGAGCAGATTCTCAGGGACCACATTCTTGGGCAGGGAGGTGTATTTTGATTGCCACAAGCTCATTAATTTCTTCTTGCTCTGTTAGCACACACACGCAGAGTTCACTACTGAACACTGAAGGTCAGGCAATGAAAGATCACGTCCTGACACCAGTGCCAGAGTCAGGATGGACTTTGTGGGCAGAGATTGTACGGCCCCCAAAGGATGGTATAAAGATCCACATGGCCCTTGGCAGAATAGAGATTGCCCTCCCCTGCCTTAGATGATATTTCTCCAGTAGTGGAGCAGTAGTGATACTGACTGTACTGGTTCCAGTGTTGAGCACTGGATAACTTTTCCTTTTCATCTACTTTTTCTCCTGAGCGTCTATTTTCTGTGACATCATCTCACTATTATTCAGGTAGATGGCACATTGCTGATACTTTGTAATGTAACCTACCTGCCTGCCTCAGCTATGCTATTTCTATGTTCAAGCACTGCTACGTCAGCGTCCGCTCGGCAACTATACTACATTGTGAATATCAAAAATAACTTGGCACTCAATCATTTGTGAAGAAAAGAATGCTCAATTTATTTTGCGTCCAGACACAGAACCAAAAGTTGTTGAACGTTTTCGGTCCTTAATGGACCTTCCTCAGAACAGTTCAGTTTATCTGGATTGCTGGGTCAATATGTATAGTCTGTAAATTGGTCTCCCTGATAAAATGGGTTGTCACCAAAATAGTGGGCACTATTTTGGTGACAACCCATTGGTGACAACCCATTTTATCAGGGAGACCAATTTACAGACTATACATATTGACCCAGCAATCCAGATAAACTGAACTGTTCTGAGGAAGGTCCATTAAGGACCGAAAACGTTCAACAACTTTTGGTTCTGTGTCTGGACGCAAAATAAATTGAGCATTCTTTTCTTCACAAATGATTGAGTGCCAAGTTATTTTTGATACTTGCTATTAGAGTTGGATACCCTACTTGAGCACCAACTCCTATATCGCCGCAGAGTGCCGTGTTTGTTCTTATACTACATTGTGGTTCCAGCATTGCTACATTGCAGTACAACTCTGCTACATCATGGTAACAACTATCCTACATTATATAAGCAACTCTGCTAAATCATTGTATCAACTCTGCTACTTCATAATAACAGTTCTGCTTCACCAGTCTTCACTGATCCATCTCTGCTTTACCAGTCATCCCTGATCCATCTCTGCTTCACCAGTCATCCCTGATCCATCTCTGCTTCACCAGTCATCCCTGATCCATCTCTGCTTCACCAGTCATCCCTGATCCATCTCTGCTTCACCAGTCATCCATGATCCATCTCTGCTTTACCAGTCATCCCTGATCCATCTCTGCTTTACCAGTCATCCCTGATCCATCTCTGCTTCACCAGTCATCCCTGATCCATCTCTGCTTTACCAGTCATCCCTGATCCATCTCTGCTTCACCAGTCATCCCTGATCCATCTCTGCTTTACCAGTCATCACTGATCCATCTCTGCTTCACCAGTCATCCATGATCCATCTCTGCTTTACCAGTCATCCCTGATCCATCTCTGCTTCACCAGTCATCCCTGATCCATCTCTGCTTTACCAGTCATCCCTGATCCATCTCTGCTTCACCAGTCATCCCTGATCCATCTCTGCTTTACCAGTCATCCCTGATCCATCTCTGCTTTACCAGTCATCCCTGATCCATCTCTGCTTCACCAGTCATCCCTGATCCATCTCTGCTTTACCAGTCATCACTGATCCATCTCTGCTTCACCAGTCATCCCTGATCCATCTCTGCTTTACCAGTCATCGCTGATCCATCTCTGCTTTACCAGTCATCCCTGATCCATCTCTGCTTCACCAGTCATCCCTGATCCATCTCTGCTTTACCAGTCATCCCTGATCCATCTCTGCTTTACCAGTCATCACTGATCCATCTCTGCTTCACCAGTCATCCCTGATCCATCTCTGCTTTACCAGTCATCCCTGATCCATCTCTGCTTTACCAGTCATCACTGATCCATCTCTGCTTCACCAGTCATCACTGATCCATCTCTGCTTCACCAGTCATCCCTGATCCATCTCTGCTTTACCAGTCATCCCTGATCCATCTCTGCTTTACCAGTCATCACTGATCCATCTCTGCTTTACCAGTCATCCCTGATCCATCTCTGCTTTACCAGTCATCCCTGATCCATCTCTGCTTCACCAGTCATCCCTGATCCATCTCTGCTTTACCAGTCATCCCTGATCCATCTCTGCTTTACCAGTCATCCCTGATCCATCTCTGCTTTACCAGTCATCCCTGATCCATCTCTGCTTCACCAGTCATCCCTGATCCATCTCTGCTTTACCAGTCATCACTGATCCATCTCTGCTTTACCAGTCATCCCTGATCCATCTCTGCTTTACCAGTCATCCCTGATCCATCTCTGCTTCACCAGTCATCCCTGATCCATCTCTGCTTTACCAGTCATCCCTGATCCATCTCTGCTTTACCAGTCATCCCTGATCCATCTCTGCTTTACCAGTCATCCCTGATCCATCTCTGCTTCACCAGTCATCCCTGATCCATCTCTGCTTTACCAGTCATCACTGATCCATCTCTGCTTCACCAGTCATCCATGATCCATCTCTGCTTTACCAGTCATCCCTGATCCATCTCTGCTTTACCAGTCATCCCTGATCCAGCTCTTCACCAGTCATCCCTGATCCAGCTCTGCTTCACCAGTCATCCCTGATCCATCTCTGCTTCACCAGTCATCCCTGATCCATCTTTGCTTTACCAGTCACCCCTGATCCATATCTTCTTAACCAGTCATCCCTGATCCATCTCTGCTTTACCAGTCATCCCTGATCCATCTCTGCTTTACCAGTCATCGCTGATCCATCTCTGCTTCACCAGTCATCCCTAATCCATCTCTGCTTCACCAGTCATCCCTGATCCATCTCTGCTTCACCAGTCATCCCTGATCCATCTCTGCTTTACCAGTCATCACTGATCCATCTCTGCTTCACCAGTCACCCCTGATCCATCTCTGCTTCACCAGTCATCACTGATCCATCTCTGCTTTACCAGTTATCACTGATCCATCTGTGCTTTACCAGTCATCCCTGATCCATTTCTGCTTTACCAGTCATCGATGATCCATCTCTGCTTTACCAGTCATCCCTGATCCATCTCTGCTTTACCAGTCATCGCTGATCCATCTCTGCTTTACCAGTCATCGATGATCCATCTCTGCTTTACCAGTCATCGATGATCCATCTCTGCTTTACCAGTGATCCCTGAACCATTTTTGGTTCTCCAGCTATCACTGTTTTATCTATGCTTTACCAGTCATCCCTGATCCATCTCTGATTTACCAGTCATTGCTGATCCAGGGACGCTGATGCTACATAATCACAGATATCCTCATGAGAAAGCTTTAACATCAAGAGAGGAAGACTTGGTGCTTCCTTGCCTCTTATCTCTTCCAATTATCCCTACAATAATTCCATCACTCATCTTTGCTAATGCTAGGGATCCTCCAAAGAAGAGATCTCCCCACATGTTCACTTCAATCTGGTCTCCCTGGTGTCTTCATCTTCCCAGGACTTGGCTCTATGGTTTATATATTCTACAGGTGTTAGAGGAGGAAAACTCAAATTTAGTTTTTTCTTAAAAAAACAAAACAAAAAACTGCTCATAGGATTCTTCAGTCATGTATGATCCAAGTAAATATTCGAACTTGACGGAATCCTAGACTCACAAATCAAAATAGACATCTCGTAAAAATACATTGACACATACAGGAAATTAAGTCAGGAAACTGTTGGAGGTCTTCTGAATACTTTCGCGATTTTATCCCTGTATGTAAAAGATAAATTATTTGATCTATATACGAGATAAGAGCACCTCAGGCCCCATCAGACCTCACGAACTACGCTCTCGTCTCCTGCCCTCTCCTGACATAATGATGAATCTCATTATACGACTGCCTGCAGTGTTGTGATTTTGCTTTTTGCTCCCTCTAGTGGTCATTAGTGATTTGACTCTGGAGCTTCTGTTTTTTCCTATATCCTCACCTGGGCCGTTAGTTCAGGGGCGTTGCTATATAAGCTCCCTGGACCTTCAGTTCTATGCCTGGCATCGTTGAAATCAGAGCTAATCTGTTGTGCTCTTGTCCTCTGATCCTGGTTCCTGTTTTCCAAGCTAAGTCTGCTTCTTTGCTTTTTGCTTTTGTTTTGTTTGGTATTTTTGTCCAGCTTGTTCCTATCTGTATCCTGACCTTTGCTGGAAGCTCTAGGGGGCTGGTGTTCTCCCCCCGGGACCGTTAGACGGTTCAGGGGTTCTTGAATCTCCAGCGTGGATATTTATAGGGTTTTTGTTGACCAGATAAGTTATCTTGCTATATTCTGCTATTAGTAAGCTGGCCTCTCTTTGCTGAACCTAGTTCATTTCTGTGTTTGTCATTTCCTCTTACCTCACCGTTATTATTTGTGGGGGGCTTGTATCTTGCTTTGGGGTCCCTTTCTCTGGAGGCAAGAGAGGTCTTTGTTTTCTTCTCCTAGGGGTAGTTAGATTCTCCGGCTGGCGCGTGTCATCTAGCGATCACCGTAGGCATGATCCCCGGCTACTTCTAGTGTTGGCGTTAGGAGTAGCTATTTGGTCAACCCAGTTACCACAGCCCTATGAGCTGGATTTTTGTATCTTGCAGACTTACACGTTCCTCTGAGACCCTGTCCACTGGGGTCATAACACTGCAGCAACTCTAGTGCCACAAAACAGTCTACAGGTTGTATAGTAACATACAGGAGGTTTAGAGAGAGAAGTGACGGTAATAAACAGTTGTATGTTATACAGTATTGACAACCTTTTTTGGAGCATCATATATAAATGGCAACGTGCCAAAATAATAAATATGTATAGAATCTATTCAGTCATGGCCAGTACTACCATTATTCTGACCAATGGTTTATCTTGGATAGATTTTGCAGGTACTGTGTGAAGTGAGGTATCTCAAATTGTGGCCGAATGGGGCCCCTTTTTGCCCTGCTACGTGCAAGTGTGTCCAGCTATTTTTGGAACTATCCTAGAAGTGAATGGAGAGACGTGCATCCACCTCTCCGTTAATTCCATCACCTCTTTAGTAACCACTAAACAAATCTCGAAAAAATGCTAATAATTTAAATCAGGGAAAAGCCAGCTGGAGATTCCAGGCCAGCCATCCAAAATTAAAAGGAATTGATCAATAAGCTCAAACCCCCTCAAAACCCATATTTGGGTATGCAGATCTTTGAAAGCTAAATCCATCGACACCTTTATATGTTCTATCTGTTGCTGCCTTCCTGAGAAATTCTTCATTTTTTAATCCATATGCAAATGATGCATTAAGTGCTTTGGGTGTAACAGAGCACTTCCAAAGCCACTGCCTACCAAGCATGTTTTTCAACCCAGCCTCTTTTTCTTAGTTGATAGCTCATTGTCTGATTGCGAGAAAGCAATCAACAGCGAGAGCAAGAGGCTCTGTCACTCCCAGAGCACTTAATGCCTCATTTGCATATTAATCTATATGAGGAATGCAGCAACAGATAGAAGATATAATGGTATCGATGAGTCTTGCTTTCAAAGACATGCAAGCCCATATACAATTTCGGGGGTTGATCTTACTTATAGATTCCATTTAAAAGGGATTTCCTAGTATGAGATCATTTATCCGACATTCCTTTTGGACAACGTTACTTATATAGAGTAAATTGCACACAATTTGAGTAGATATTCTTTCAATCATGAGCCACAAGTCTTACCGGATTGGAGTACATTGTGATTGGCAGGTTCTAATTACAAACCTGTCCTAGATAATACATATGATAATGCTGTAGAGTCTATGGACTTATACTCGACCTCTGCGGTGACCTTACACACCGGCTGATGAGCAGTCAGTAATGTACATTCTCCAGTCTGCGGCAACAAGAAGACAGAGAACAGCTCAATCACATTCACTCCTTAGATATGAGCCTGCAAGTGATGCTGCTTTACTGCGATGGATGAGACAATGGAAGAAAAATAAAAAGACTTAAGCTGATCGTTACATTTCTCCAGGGAGAATTTTAAGTGGCAATATCCAAAAACTATTCTAGACATCACAAAATTCCATCTATGAGAGGGAGTGTTCATCCTGATCCTTCTGGTGCATTAATAATCACTGTCATTTCAACAATAGAACAAGTGAAATTAAGAAACTTTATATACAAACAGCCCCTTCATAGAGGCATGAGACTGAAGCACAACTTATGGGAAGTAGCAATCCTAAAAGGCAATATTGACTCCTTACAGAGCCTTGCCACATGACTTACAGTAAGATATGAAGCCAAACCAGAAACCACATCTTCAAACATGTGTTTTGGGGTTTTTGCCCCTCATCAATGCAAAGCAGGAGAACTGATTGGCTGGGGGAGAGGCATCTGACAAGGGGTTTAAAGAGAAAAGATTCTCATGGTAGAGGGCACCAAGTTGGCAGAGGGAGACGTGTAGACCATGCAGTACTCCCCTAGGAATTTCTCCTGCATTGCACTGATGAGGGGCATACACTCCAAAACACGTGTCTGCAATTAGAGTCTATATTAAAGATGGGCAAATATGTTCTGGTACAATTGAATACTAACTGAATTTTGCAAAAGTCCATATTCTCCAAAATTTGGATTTGTCGTAATTCACTCGTCACGAATTAGGCAAAATGGCGGCCAGCAGTAGAGGGACAGCAAAAGGGTTTAAAAAAAAAAAAACCATGACACCATATCACTGCTCATCTGTCCTGGCACCCCCGCTGCCTGCAGTGCCCGCTGCTTGCCATCCGGTCCTCAGGACTACTTCTTTCAACACATCGGTGCTTTCCCCCTACAACAGGACTTCTGACCGGGACCAGGCCTCAGAGGTCATGAATTCATGATGTTACAAAGCGCCATGACCTTCGAAGCCTGGTCGTGGCTGGAAGTCCTGCTATGGAGTGAAGACACTAGGCCTCCTATGAAACAGAGCATATCTGAAGTGCGGTTGGCCAAAAGAGTGGATATTGACTTTTAGGGTTACTTATTCCAAAAGGAAGCACAAAAGTCCATAGTCCTCATCCTCTCCAAAGAGGCTATTTCTATATTTAATTTCCCAAAGGAGCATTGCATGGCCTATAAGTCTCCATACAACAACGTTGTGCTCTCTACAAGGGGAAACATTACCCTATAATAAACTTTGTCACAATCTACAGTATGTTTATATATCACAGGCCTTTCAGTGCTACCCTCCTTGAATTAGTCTTCTCCTTAATATATCACTTGTACTCACAAAAAGTAAGCAGAAGGCCAGAGCTGTTCTAAGGCGACCATAGTCTTAAAGTTGTTGCCAAATCTACCAGTCTTCCAAATGAGAACTTTGCATGCAGGGGCATACTTAGAAATTATGGGGCCCCATAGCAGAAGGTCTAATTGTCCACCACCCCCTCTCAAAAAAAAAAATATTCAGTAGGGTCACAGAAGAGCATTTCTGACAATTTTGCAGCTCTTACTAAGTAATTTTCATTCTATTGAAGCCCCCAAATTCCCCTCTTGTTGCCCCCATAAAGTATGATGCCAACACACGTGCCCCCAAGCACTGTATGTTACCCACACAGTGAATTCCTCTACAGTACATGCACAGTATAATAACCCTACTGTACCCCCGGTAAAGTGTATCGACCCCAACACAGTGAGATGTCCCAACTGTGCCCCCAACACTGCCTTCCGTACAGTATAATAGCACCAGGACAACCCACCACACAATATGATGGCCCTTACTAGCCCTCCAAACAGTATAATGGACCCACACATCCGTCCAAACAGCGTAATGGCCTCCATAAAGCCCTCCACACGGTATGATAGACCCCACACAAACCCTCACAATGTATAATTGCTTGCACATACATTCTGGCCCCCACATAGCCATGCAAACAGTATAATGGACCCCCACGTAACCCTGCAAACCGTATAGCCCCCCACACACACACACATAAACCTGCAAACTGTATAATGGCCCCCATATAGCCCTGTAAAAAGTATAATGGCCTTCCACATAGCCCACCATAAAGTATAAATACTCTCACATAGTCCTCCATAAAGTAGAATGCCCCCCACATAGCCCTTCAAATATTGTAAGGGCCCCCCACACAAACCACTACTCTATATGAGGACCCCCATAGTCCATCAAACAGCCCCCACAAAGAATGAGGGCCCCCACAGTCTATAGCTGATTGATGTATATGAGGCAATATAGTTGGGGCCATAGATATTCTTTATATATTTATCTATGGGTGTAGTAAGTACTAGTATGGCCAAGCGGAGGCTGATTACACCGGTACCAGGATGGTGTTGCTGTAGGTGATCACTTGTAGGTTGAACATCTAGAACTTCCTATCGTCATGAACGGTGAACTTGGTACATGATTAATTGTCCTCCTAAGGACGTGCAGCTGTGTTGTACAGATGACAGCGGTCTCATAGGAAGAAGGTTCACCCTAGCATAGAGCTGTGCAAGCGTAAATAGTGGCTGCTGTTACATGAGTTACCGGCTTGTGCTGTTTAGGGTATAAATATGAGCAGCTGTAAGGATGTTTTACACTGCAGTGCTAAGTCACCGGTGCCAATTCCACTACATAAACCAAAGAACGGAAGACTAATCAAGTGGCATTCCTAAATACTCACTACAAACATATAAGAAAGGTAAAAAAAATTGCACTGTATAGCACGAATCACTTGCCCATTCAATGGGGTTCGACGGTGTTCAACGAACAGTTCGACGAACAGTTCGTCGAACACGTCCCTGTTCGACGAACCGAACCCGAACATTAGTGAGGTGGCTCATCTCTACTTACGAGTCCAGGAAGGCAAAATACAAGGAGCCATTTGGTGGAAAGCTGTTGTAGACATTTTAGCTCATGAAAAGAGAAAACCTTGCAATCATCTGAGAAATGCTTCCTCTGCTAAGCATCATAACGAGTAGAGTAGTAGAGATGAGCATATAAAAATTTGGATTTGGCAGAATCCAAATTTCTTGTGATTCGATTCAATCAAAGCAAATAGAGTCTGCACATAATTTTACTGGATTCAAATGTCCAATAAGGGGTTACAAAAAATGGAAAAAAAATAAATAACACTTGCCTGGCACTCTCTCTGGTTTCCTTTGGTCAGGTCACCAGTGGGGTCTTCACTGGGCCATCTTCTGTGTCTTCCAGTCCCTGGCATCTCTGACATTGCCACAATGTCATTATGTCACTGGTTTAGTCAACTCATGAAACGTTGAAGATGCCTGGGACCAGAAAACACCAAAAATGTAAGGCATGCTAGGGCATACGCTAAAATTGACAAACGCCAAAAGATGACGAAGATGCCGGATGCTGGAAGACACCGAAGATAGCCCAGTGAAGACAGAACCAGTGACCAGATCAAAGAAGACATTGAAGTGGGGCTGTGTGTCAGGATTGGTGCAGGCTTGACGAGTGATTTAACTAACTGCCAAATTGAATTTTGGCAGATTTACTCATCATTACTCTGCAGAGTTAAAGGAGTTAACCGGGACTTTGCTTATTTTTTGCCGTGGGGCTAAGAATTTACAGGACAGTAGTTGCTAAGTACCTGCCTGTTCAGCCTGGTGGTGATCTGTTGTAGCTCAGGCAATGAATGTCTGGCTTCATTTCACTTTACCGCAACAGAGCATCTCTTCTTTTTTCGGCCTGCTCTGTCAACAGTGCATCACTGATTATGTCATGCTGATTGATAGCCAGTTCCTCGCAATTGGGCCGTGAGAAACCAACCGTCAATCGGCATGATGCCCCATCGACAGAGCAGAGGAGAAGAGACTTCTGTTGATGTCACTTGATGGGAAGCTGCGGAATTGCTGGCAGGAGCGGTCCGCGACCACTCTAAGCTGGCAGAAAGATTGGGGAGGGGCAGAACCAGCAGATAGGTACCTGCCTGTAAGTTCATAACCCCATATGAAAAAATAAACAAAGTCCTGGATAAACCCTTGAAGGGTGTAATGTTGAGGTTCTCTATATTGGACAATCTCTACTTGTTAAGAGGGCACTATGACAATAGTTAAATAAAAAAAATCTCCGCTTCTGAAACTGCCACTTTACAACTGTAATCTCTAGGAAAATCTGAAAAAGTAACATACTGTAAGTATAAAAAATTATATAGTACTATACTATCTGTAACACAAATACAGGAAAAACTCTGCACTCAGTGGCTGAGTAGTAGAATGATGAAAATATTTTAATTAGACTATCCAATTACACAAAATGTTAACGTTTCAGTTCTAGACCTCGGACCTTCATCAGAAGGCAATGGATTGCCATAGATATGGAGTTCTAACTTCATGTGCAAGTAGATTCACTATTCCTCTGCCGTACATCTCCTGGGAACTCCATATCTACAGCTATCCTTTGCCTTCTGATGAAGATCCGAAGTCTAGGACCAAAACATAAATGTTTTTCTGCAACTGGATTGTCTAATTAAAATATTTTCATTATTCTACTACTCCACCACTGAGTGCTGAGTTTTTCCTCTATAAGTGTAGAAAAAGACATGTACCACACATCAAAAACCCATACATTGACCTATTTCGGTTAAGCCAAAAGTTTAAAAACTGAACATGAGGCATTTAGTTAACATTCTGATCAGATTGTATGAAGACCACTACCACATCACGGCAAACATTTTAGTAAATTCCTAACCTAATCCCTTTCCGACATCAAACATAGTAGTACGCGATGTCGGACTCCCACTGTTTGGTGTGGGGCTTTGGCACTGGGCCCGGATCTTTACGGGCACATGACAGCTGATCTATACAACTGACATGTGCCTCTCACAGCTCCGGGTGGAATCGCGATCCACCTGCGGCTGTTAACCCGTTAAATACCACTGTCAATCACTGACAGCGGCATTTAACTCACACTTCCAGGAAAGCGAGCTGGAAATACTGCCCATCGGTGACCCTGTCACGTAATCGTGGGTCACCGATGGATTGGCATGACAACCAGAGGTCTCAGGCAGACCTCTGTTATGACCCCAATGGCAGAGGGTCTCAGAGGTTATTACCAAGTCTGCACACACAAAAAACCAGCTCATAGGGCAGTGGTAACTAGGCTGACCGTATAACTGATCCTAGCACAACAAATAGCAGTAGCCGGAGAACGTACCTACGTTGGTTCTAGACGTCTCGCGCCAGCCGGAGAACTAACTAACCCTAAAGGGAAACAATAGACCTTTCTTGCCTCCAGAGAAAAGACCCCAAAAGTTGGATACAAGCCCCCAACAAATAATAACGGTGAGGTAAGAAGAAAAGACAAACGTAAGAATGAACTAGGTTTTAGCAAAGAGAGGCCCACTGACTAATAGCAGAATATAGGAAGATGACTTATACGGTCAGCAAAAACCCTATCAAAATTTCCACGCTGAATATTCAAGAACCCCCGAACCGTCTAACGGCACGGGGGGAGAATATCAGCCCCCTAGAGCTTCCAGCAATATCAGGAATCACTGTCATGATTCTCAATGGCGAGAGAACATAGCCCAGCATATATGAGAACTAGCTCTTGGAAGATGGAAACTATACTGACCATGAACTAAACCTGCCGCACAACTAGAAGTGGCCGGGTAGCATGCCTACGTTTTTTTATCCCTAGATGCCCAGCGCCAGCCGGAGAACTACCTAATCCTAGCAGAGGAAAAGACAGTCCTGGCTCACCTCTAGAGAAATTTTCCCAAAAGGCAGACAGAGGCCCCCACATATATTGGCGGTGATTTTAGATGAAATGACAAACGTAGTATGAAAATAGGTTTAGCAAAAATCGAGGTCCGCTTACTAGATAGCAAGAAGACAGAAAGGGCACTTTCATGGTCAGCAGAAAACTCTATCAAAACACCATCCAGAAATTACTTTAAGACTCTAGCATTAACTCATAACACCAGAGTGGCAATTTCCGCTCACAAGAGCTTTCCAGACACAGTAACGAAACAGCAGCTGTGAACAGGAACAAAATGCAAAAACACACAAGGACAAAAGTCCAACTTAGCTGGGAGTTGTCTAGTAGCAGGAGCATGCACAGAAAGGCTTCTGATTACATTGTTGACCGGCATGAAACTGACAGAGGAGCAAGGTTATATAGCGACTCCCACATCCTGATAGGAGCAGGTGAACAGAGAGGATGATGCACACAAGTACAATTCCACAAGTGGCCACCGGGGGAGCCCAGAATCCAATTTCACAACAGTACCCCCCCCTCAAGGAGGGGGCACCGAACCCTCACCAGAACCACCAGGGCGATCAGGATGAGCCCTATGAAAGGCACGGACAAGATCGGAGGCATGAACATCAGAGGCAGTGACCCAAGAATTATCCTCCTGACCGTATCCCTTCCATTTGACCAGATACTGGAGTTTCCGTCTGGAAACACGAGAGTCCAAGATCTTTTCCACAACGTACTCCAACTCACCCTCAACCAACACCGGAGCAGGAGGCTCAACGGAAGGCACAGCCGGTACCTCATACCTGCGCAACAATGACCGATGAAAAACATTATGAATCGAAAAGGATGCAGGGAGGTCCAAACGGAAAGACACAGGGTTAAGAATCTCCAATATCTTGTACGGGCCGATGAACCGAGGCTTAAACTTAGGAGAAGAAACCCTCATAGGGACAAAACGAGAAGACAACCACACCAAGTCCCCAACACAAAGCCGAGGACCAACACGACGACGGCGGTTGGCAAAAAGCTGAGTCTTCTCCTGGGACAACTTCAAATTGTCCACCACCTGCCCCCAAATCTGATGCAACCTCTCCACCACAGCATCCACTCCAGGACAATCCGAAGATTCCACTTGACCGGAGGAAAATCGAGGATGAAACCCCGAATTACAGAAAAACGGGGACACCAAGGTGGCAGAGCTGGCCCGATTATTGAGGGCGAACTCCGCCAAAGGCAAAAAAGCAACCCAATCATCCTGATCCGCAGACACAAAACACCTCAAATATGTCTCCAAGGTCTGATTAGTCCGCTCGGTCTGGCCATTAGTCTGAGGATGGAAAGCAGACGAAAAAGACAAATCTATGCCCATCCTAGCACAGAATGCCCGCCAAAATCTAGACACGAATTGGGTCCCTCTGTCAGAAACGATATTCTCCGGAATACCATGCAAACGAACAACATTTTGAAAAAACAGAGGAACCAACTCGGAAGAAGAAGGCAACTTAGGCAAGGGAACCAGATGGACCATCTTAGAGAAACGGTCACACACCACCCAGATGACAGACATCTTATGAGAAACAGGCAGATCCGAAATAAAATCCATCGAGATGTGCGTCCAAGGCCTCTTCGGGATAGGCAAGGGTAACAACAATCCACTAGCCCGAGAACAACAAGGCTTGGCCCGAGCACAAACGTCACAAGACTGCACAAAGCCTCGCACATCTCGTGACAGGGAAGGCCACCAGAAGGACCTTGCCACCAAATCCCTGGTACCAAAGATTCCAGGATGACCTGCCAACGCAGAAGAATGAACCTCAGAGATGACTCTACTGGTCCAATCATCAGGAACAAACAGTCTACCAGGTGGGCAACGATCAGGTCTATCCGCCTGAAACTCCTGCAAGGCCCGCCGCAGGTCTGGAGAAACGGCAGACAATATCACTCCATCTTTAAGGATACCTGTGGGCTCAGAATTACCAGGGGAGTCAGGCTCAAAACTCCTAGAAAGGGCATCCGCCTTAACATTCTTAGAACCCGGTAGGTAAGACACCACAAAATTAAACCGAGAGAAAAACAACGACCAGCGCGCCTGTCTAGGATTCAGGCGCCTGGCAGACTCAAGGTAAATTAAATTTTTGTGGTCAGTCAATACCACCACCTGATGTCTGGCCCCCTCAAGCCAGTGACGCCACTCCTCAAAAGCCCACTTCATGGCCAAAAGCTCCCGATTCCCAATATCATAATTCCGCTCGGCGGGCGAAAATTTACGGGAAAAAAAAGCACAAGGTCTCATCACGGAGCAGTCGGAACTTCTCTGCGACAACACCGCCCCAGCTCCGATTTCAGAAGCGTCGACCTCAACCTGAAAAGGAAGAGCAACATCAGGCTGACGCAACACTGGGGCGGAAGAAAAGCGGCGCTTGAGCTCCCGAAAGGCCTCCACAGCATCAGGGGACCAATCAGCAACATCAGCACCCTTCTTAGTCAAATCAGTCAATGGTTTTACAACATCAGAAAAACCAGCAATAAATCGACGATAAAAGTTAGCAAAGCCCAAAAATTTCTGAAGACTCTTAAGAGAAGAGGGTTGCGTCCAATCACCAATAGCCTGAACCTTGACAGGATCCATCTCGATGGAAGAGGGGGAAAAAATGTATCCCAAGAAGGAAATCTTTTGAACCCCAAAAACACACTTAGAACCCTTCACACACAAGGAATTAGACCGCAAAACCTGAAAAACCCTCCTGACCTGCTGGACATGAGAGTCCCAGTCATCCGAAAAAATCAGAATATCATCCAGATACACAATCATAAATTTATCCAAATAATCGCGGAAAATGTCATGCATAAAGGACTGGAAGACTGAAGGGGCATTTGAAAGACCAAAAGGCATCACCAAATACTCAAAATGGCCCTCGGGCGTATTAAATGCGGTTTTCCACTCATCCCCCTGCTTGATTCGCACCAAATTATACGCCCCACGGAGATCAATCTTAGAGAACCACTTGGCCCCCTTTATACGAGCAAACAAATCAGTAAGCAGTGGTAACGGATATTGATATTTAACCGTGATTTTATTCAAAAGTCGATAATCAATACACGGCCTCAAAGAGCCGTCTTTCTTAGACACAAAGAAAAAACCGGCTCCTAAGGGAGATGACGAAGGACGAATATGTCCCTTTTCCAAGGACTCCTTTATATATTCTCGCATAGCCGCGTGTTCAGGCACAGACAGATTAAATAAACGACCCTTAGGGTATTTACTACCCGGGATCAAGTCTATGGCACAATCGCACTCCCGGTGCGGAGGTAGTGAACCAACCTTGGGTTCTTCAAAAACGTCACGAAAGTCAGACAAGAATTCAGGAATCTCAGAGGGAATAGATGATGAAATGGAAACCAAAGGTACGTCCCCATGAGTTCCTTTACATCCCCAGCTTAACACAGACATAGCTCTCCAGTCGAGGACTGGGTTATGAGATTGCAGCCATGGCAATCCCAGCACCAAAACATCATGTAGATTATACAGCACCAGAAAGCGAATAACCTCCTGGTGATCCGGATTAACACGCATAGTCACTTGTGTCCAGTATTGTGGTTTATTACTAGCCAATGGGGTGGAGTCAACCCCTTTCAGAGGTATCGGAGCCTCCAATGGCTCCAAATCATACCCACAGCGTTTGGCAAAGGACCAATCCATAAGACTCAAAGCAGCGCCGGAGTCGACATAGGCGTCCGCGGTAATAGATGACAAAGAACAAATCAGGGTCACAGATAGAATAAACTTAGACTGTAAAGTGCTAATTGAAACAGACTTGTCAGGCTTCTTAGTACGCTTAAAGCATGCTGATATAACATGAGTTGAATCACCACAATAGAAGCACAACCCATTTTTTCGTCTAAAATTCTGCCGCTCGCTTCTGGACAGAATTCTATCACATTGCATATTTTCTGGCGTTTTCTCAGTAGACACCGCCAAATGGTGCACAGGTTTGCGCTCCCGCAGACGCCTATCGATCTGAATAGCCATCGTCATGGACTCATTCAGACTCGCAGGCACAGGGAACCCCACCATAACATCCTTAATGGCATCAGAGAGACCTTCTCTGAAAATCGCCGCCAGGGCGCACTCATTCCACTGAGTAAGCACAGACCATTTGCGGAATTTTTGGCAGTATATTTCAGCTTCATCTTGCCCCTGAGACAAGGACATCAAGGCCTTTTCCGCCTGAAGCTCTAAATGAGGTTCTTCATAAAGCAACCCCAAGGCCAGAAAAAACGCATCCACATTGAGCAACGCAGGATCCCCTGGTGCCAATGCAAAAGCCCAGTCTTGAGGGTCGCCCCGGAGCAAGGAAATTACAATCCTGACCTGCTGTGCAGGGTCTCCGGCAGAGCGAGACTTCAGGGACAAAAACAATTTGCAATTATTTTTAAAATTTTGAAAGTGAGATCTATTCCCCGAGAAGAACTCAGGCAAAGGAATTCTAGGCTCAGACATAGGTGCATGAACAACAAAATCTTGCCAATTTTTGTACCTTTGTGGCGAGATTATTCAAACCTGTAGCTACACTCTGAAGATCCATTTGAAACAGGTGAACACAGAGCCATTCAAGGATTAGAAGGAGAGAAAGAGAGGAAGGCTGCAGTATAGGCAGACTAGCAAGTGATTCAATTAAGAGCACACTCAGAACTAGAGGGAAAAAAAAAAAAAAAAAAAAAATTGTAGCAGACTTCTTTTTTCTCTCCTTTCTCAGCCAGTAATTTAACCCTTTTTTTTGGGCCGGTCAAACTGTCATGATTCTCAATGGCGAGAGAACATAGCCCAGCATATATGAGAACTAGCTCTTGGAAGATGGAAACTATACTGACCATGAACTAAACCTGCCGCACAACTAGAAGTGGCCGGGTAGCATGCCTACGTTTTTTTATCCCTAGATGCCCAGCGCCAGCCGGAGAACTACCTAATCCTAGCAGAGGAAAAGACAGTCCTGGCTCACCTCTAGAGAAATTTTCCCAAAAGGCAGACAGAGGCCCCCACATATATTGGCGGTGATTTTAGATGAAATGACAAACGTAGTATGAAAATAGGTTTAGCAAAAATCGAGGTCCGCTTACTAGATAGCAAGAAGACAGAAAGGGCACTTTCATGGTCAGCAGAAAACTCTATCAAAACACCATCCAGAAATTACTTTAAGACTCTAGCATTAACTCATAACACCAGAGTGGCAATTTCCGCTCACAAGAGCTTTCCAGACACAGTAACGAAACAGCAGCTGTGAACAGGAACAAAATGCAAAAACACACAAGGACAAAAGTCCAACTTAGCTGGGAGTTGTCTAGTAGCAGGAGCATGCACAGAAAGGCTTCTGATTACATTGTTGACCGGCATGAAACTGACAGAGGAGCAAGGTTATATAGCGACTCCCACATCCTGATAGGAGCAGGTGAACAGAGAGGATGATGCACACAAGTACAATTCCACAAGTGGCCACCGGGGGAGCCCAGAATCCAATTTCACAACAAATCACATTTAGTACAAGCTGGACAAAAATAAGAGCAATGCAAAAAACCAAAAAATAAGGAAGCAGGACTTAGCTTATTTTGCAAAGAACCAGGACCAGCAGACAGGAGCAAACAGAAAGGAACTGATTACAACGATGCCAGGCACCAGACTGAGAATCCAGGGAGTTTAAATAGCAACACCCCTGGACTAACGAACCAGGTGGGTACCAAGCTGGGGAAAGAAAATCAAAGTGTCATGTCGCTAGTGACCACAAGAGGGAGCCAAAAAGTTCAATTCACAACAGACCTCTATGGTTGTCATAGCCAGAATGCTATGAGCACCTCCCGGCAATTGATGCTCATAGCAAGTGAGCATTTCTGCTACATACAGGCGATCTGATCATCGCCTGTATGTAACAGAGCCGATCGGACAACTGCAGCTTCTAGTCTCCCATGGCGACTATTGAAGCATGCAAAAAGTTAAAAATAAAAGTTTTTAAAAATATAAAAAAATAAAAAAATATGAAAGTTCAAATCACCCCCCATTCGCCCCATTCAAAATAAAACAATAAAAAAAACTCAAACATACACGATATTAGGGTTGGCGGATCGCACTAAATATAAATAAAGATGAGGTGCGATCGCAACCTGGGGTCCACCGTGCGGAGATGTAAAACCGCAGCTAGTGTACAATGGCGGAAGTGTGCGTCAAGTGATCTAGAAAGCACATGGGGTTAAATGTCACCCGGACACAGTCACAGCATATGCACACACGAACTCCTCTCCGGAGGTGCCGGAATTCTAAAGGCTATACACCCGCCCTGAGCACACACATGAACTCCTCTCTGGAGAAGACAGAATTCTAAAGGCTATACGGGTGCCCTGAGCACACGCAGACAAGTTCATACCACACACACAAGTAACATAAATGATCTTAGCGCACCGACGGGTGCACCAAAGATCCTTTTATAGATTGTGCCAATCAGACAGGACCTTGCTCCTGGGCCAATCCGGAGCTGGCACAGGACCTGAGCAGCTAACTATCGACCAATAATTGGAGATCGCCTTATGAGCATGCTCAGTGGAGTGATTTCTGGACTTAGACCCAGGAACGTCTGTTTGCTGCCGCCTATTGCTAGTTACTAACAGCTGTAACTGGAGAGCCAGCAGTAACTAGATGAACAGCGTGAGTCTGAGCAAGACGCTGAGGCCGACATGTCTGCTGAGCAGGCTCCACTGCGGTCAAAGAAGAATTGGAGACCGCAGAGGCAGACAAAGCTTGGGCTCCACCTCGTGCAGTATGAGGCCATGTGCACACGCTCAGTTTTTTTCACGAAAAAAACGCTTACATATGCCTCTCATTATTTTCAGTGTATTCCGCATCGCAGAAAAAAAAAGCAACATGTTCATTAAATTTGCGGAATTGCGGGGATTCCGCACAACTAGGAATGCATTGATCTGCTTACTTTCCGCATGTGGCTATGCCTACCATGCGGGAAGTAAGCAGATCATGTGCGGTTGGTACCCAGGGTGGAGGAGGGGAGACTCTCCTCCACAGACTGGGCACCGTATAATTGGTAAAAAAAAAATAATTAAAATAAAAAATAGTCATATACTCACCTTCGATGGCCCCCGCAGTCTTCCCGCCTCTCAGGTGCACGCTGCCGCTTCGGTTCCTATAGCTGGTGTGTGTGAAGGACCTGTGATGATGTCGCGGTCACATGACCGCGATGACGTCGCGGTCATGTGACCGCGACGTCATCGAAGGTCCTGCACACACCATCTACAGGAACGGAAGCCGCTGAGGAGATCGGCTGTCTGCAGAGGGTAAGTATAACCATTTTTTAAATTTTTTTTATTATTTTTAACATTCTATCTTTTACTATTGATGCTGCATAGGCTGCATCTATAGTAAAAAGTTGGTCACTGGTGTGACCAACCTGTCAGTCAGTTTTCCAAGTGATGCTACAGATCTCTTGGAAAACTTTAGCATTCTGCAAGCTAATTACGCTTGCAAAATGCTAAAAAAAAACGCAAAAAAACCGGGAAAAAAACGCAAAAAGAAACATGAGGATTTCTTGTAGAAAATTTCCGGTTTTCTTCAGGAAATTTCTGCAAGAAATCCTGATGTGTGCACATACCCTGAGAGTCCCAGCGCCTAACACACGATCTATCAATATAAAAAAAAGAATTAACCTGATTGCTAAATGGTGTAACGAGAAAAAAAGTAAAAACTCTAGAACTACGGTTTTTAGTCACCAGCGCCGCTACATTACCATAAAATACAATAACAGAAGATGAAAAGATCGTATCTGCACCAAAATGGTATAACTGAAAACGTCCGCTTGGCATGAAAAAAATAAACCCTCACCCAGTCACGAAAAAGGGAGACGCTACAAGTATCAGAAAATGGCACAATTTTTTAATTTTTTTTAACAAACTTTGGAATTTTTTTTCACCACTTAAATAAAAAAGAACCTAGACATGTTTGGTGCCTATGAACTTGTAAAGACCTGGAGAATCATGATGGCAGGTCAGTTTTAGCATTTAATGAACATGATAAAAAAAAACTGTGGAATTGCACTTTTTTTGCAATTTCACTGAACTTGGATTTTTTCTACCGTTTTCCACTACATGATATTTAAAAACCAATGGCGTTGTTCAAAAGTACAACTCGTCCCGCAAAAAAACAAGCCCTCACACGGCCATTTTCACAAAAAAAAAATAAAACTTTTATGGCTCTGGGAAGGAGGGGAGCAAAAAATGCAAAAATAAAAATACCTCTGGTCGTTAAGGGGTTAAAGGTATGGTGACCACTATCAAAGAGATATCGCACCAGCTGTGGAGTGATCCAGGTGCCCCCACAACAGCCATGCACTTATGTAAGGCTGAGCCCCCACAGCTCCAGGTACTGCCACCTTAAAGGCACAGCACCACAGCAGTTTTGGCCACTACACAGCACCAACACCAAGTGAGTAGATGAAAAAATCTTTCTCATGGTCAGTATGTCTTTGGCAAACACCAGGAGACTATACAACTCCTTGCAGATCTTGTCTTTGGCGGGATTGGAACCCAGAGTTCCAGAGCTGTAAAGCACAAGTGCTAACTACTGAGCCACCATGATTCTTTTGTACTCTAAAAATAAGCCAATGCCTGGCAGCGTCCTCTCCGATTGAAACCAAATGGATTCTTGGCTCCTGTGTATTGGAGAGCTGCGTGAGATAGCTGTCCATTGAACCATCTGTAGAACCATTGTTTAGCCAACAGCTATCTGAAGTGTATGGTAAGCTTTTGTCAGAGCAAAAAAAAAACATCTGTGGGTAGTCCTTAAGAGGAAATTTAGAAAACACAGGTAATTTAAAGAGAGTCTTAGGTCATCTTGAGAGGTTGACCATGTTCAAAGGCTTCCCTTATGGGGCAAGTTGCTTTATCATGCACATACGATGGGCCAGATCGTTACCATACAATGACTAGACAGACAGAAGATACTTCCGGAATTACTAAATAGAATCTCTTCTAACTTCACACAGGAGGACAACCCATAGAAGCATAATGGTTTTGGAAGAAATACTCCTTAATATACTTTGCCTGAGCATGTCTTAATCCTGACCATTGAATAGGAGTAATTAAATCTTCTAAGTGAAGATTACTTTGAATATGCGAATGTCTCTGAAAGCCCACCATCTCAAATTATTATTAATATCATCCAAATCCAGAAAGTTGGCAAGTTTCGTGATCCTACTCAGACATCAGAAGAGCTCTGTCTGGGACGTGTGTGGTTCCAAAAAGAGAACTGTAAAAGCCCTTAATCATTGTGCGCTAAATAGTATAGTTAATATCAAGCCACGTGGGGACAGCAACTCTACAATACCTTTGTTGTTCTCAGCAGATCTTCATTTCCATAGTCTACTCTGGCTATTGTAGCTCTCTGCTCAGCTCAGAAAGTACAACAGGCGTCCACAGACGATCGTACCCTCCAGGCAACAGGTGTCAGGTTCCTCGAGCACCCAAACAACATTTATCTCAATGTAGCAGTATCTCTTTGAGAACATGAAGAGACAAGAGAGAAATTCCAATTATAAGGGGCTAATTCATTAATATTGATCAGGTTGTGGCTTCTAAGATCCTGGATATAGGATACCTGCTTGGTATAGTTAGATCCAACAAATCTGAAATCTTACATGACCATCGGAGCAATACATACCATACACCTTACAGATTGTGCACTAAGGAGCCAGTGGTGAAGGCCACTGGGCCGGTTGGTCTGGGCGCAAAAACTCTTTGAGGCACAAAATTGGTATAGGTGGGATTACTATCACCAAAGATCTTGAGCAGTGTTCATGTCTTGGACTTTTAGGCAGGTTCCCCAGATCTCCAGGTGAGCGCCACTTTGCACTGTATCGTTTCAACTAACAGTGATAAGTTAGATCCTGTTTTAGAGTAGAAAGTCAAAGGGGCATAAACTGGGCATTATTACTTTTGAAGGGGGCAATTATTATTTTATGACGTGACACTATGGGGGCATTTTACTTTTTAAAGGGTGTTTTTATTTGGTGCTAATTTTTGCGGTATTTACCAATTGGGCATAATTATGATATGCACCCCACAGAATCATGTGAGCACTTCTACCTTGGTAAATACCATAAGAATTGTGACCATATTGTATTGCGGATTAAACAAAGAAGAACATGAAATATTCAGGGGAGCCGTGGGAATAAATAAGAGCAAAAACTGCACACTATGGACCTGGTGACAGGTCATCTTTAAAGTTCTCAACTCTCTGAAATGGCATCGTAAGCAAATAAAAATAGGTAATGTGATCTAATGGTCATAAAACTTTAAAAATCTACACAAAATAAGACAACAAAATCCAACAGGCACCAGAACTCATTGAGGAGTTTCACCTCAACAATAAAAATGTCACTTGTCAGATCTTTATCCTGTTCATCTACAAAAGAGCTACGATATTCTAATAACTAACTGTTCTCATTGTTGCTCTTTCTAGATGTTCCTGTATGCGATGTAGACAAGGTCCTTATACCTATTATCAAGTCTTAAGATGTTCTTAAAAAGCGATTAGGGTTGTGAGATAAGTGCATTGGGGGACACTCGCTTTCTCACAAAAACAGTCTATCCGGTTTATAAAACATCATAAACCGTACAACGATCAGTTCATTATTTACATCAACGGAACATCATAAGCACTGACAGTCTGTTCGAATGGCAGATACTTCTCTGCCCATAACACCTTTATCTGGAGTTACCTTACAGGAGCTCCTGGTCCACACACTGACTTCTGTCAGTCTGGGTTCCCAGGGGAAAGCTGCTTCATTGGGATCACCATCCTTGTGACCAAGGCACCTCAGATAGTCCTGACCCGCAGAAGGTTCGGTAGCTTCCCCAACACAGTAGCCATCACAGGCTCTGCAGATATGGCCTCTCCGTGCGCTATTCAGGAAGTCCTGTCCCAGGCACAACCAACACACAGGCCATCAGTCCATGGCCTCACCATGTGCTTCCAGCAATCCAGTCCACTTCAGGTCATCCCACCACACAGGTCGTGCCGGACCTCACACTTTGACCACTCAGGTCCATACACTCTGACCCATGTGACCAAACCCTGGTCACATTATGTAGCTGCAACCACCCCATAGGTGGGAGGTGTGTGGTTAGTCAGACCCGCCCAGCTCTCCAACTAACCCTGCAAGCCTCCCTTTTAACAATACAAATACTTGTGGGACTACAGGTCCCAGAACAACAACATGACTGGTTTACAGCGCAGATTCCCTCTACGACACATACTGGCCATTTACAATCATGCTGGACAGTGTTTCATTATCACCATTAGAGATACGCCTCCATGTGTATCCTGAGGAGCACATATAGCGCCCACTGGCTGTAACATGGGTCAATGCATCACATAGTACATAAGTTTTGATATTTTTTAGAGGAGGTACAGGGACCAAAAAAGCCCAATACTGGCCTTTCAATATTTTCTTTTGTGAAGTATACAGTATGGGTTAAAGGGAACCTGTTAGCAGGATTGTGCTGAGTAACCTACAGTTACATTGTCAGATTGGTGCAGTTATACTGATTAAAATTATAACGTGGTTGATGAAATCCATCTTGTGGTTGTTGTTTAATCTTTATCTGTAGCTTTCAGTTAGGCCGGAGTCACACTACTGCACACAAATCACAGATTTGCACTGACCCATAGAGTAACACTAGGCCGAGTGCAATGCAATGATTTATAGCATAGCACTCGGCCATGTTGTACAGTAGTGTGACTCCTGCCTAACTGAAAACTACAAATAAAGATTAATCAACAACCACAAGAAGGATTTCATCAACCAATGTATCATTTTAATCAGTATAACGGCACTAACCTGACACTGCCTGTAGGTTACTGTGCACAATCCTGCTGACAGGTTCCCTTTAAATAACTTTGCATAATTGTATTTTTACATAACAAAATATGATTTTTTATTTATTCCAGGTTCAGAAAAAAAGTGTAATTTAATTGTTTTCCTTTTTTATTACTATTTTTCACTACTTTTTATATATTTGTTTAGTCCTCTCTAGGGGACTTGAACCTACAACCCTCTGATCACTTGTAATATATACTGGAATACTTTATATGTTGGGATGGTAAAGTGAGCCTTCAGCAGGTCTCCATCTGCCGTAGTAACATATCAGCACCCTGAGATTACATCGTGAGGGGAGGGCGATGGGTACCGAATGGACCCCTCTATCAGTGACAACCAGTTAAAGAAGCACTCCCATCAACATTTTTATCATCTTACTATATACCAATCAAAATATTATATAGCACTGTGTGTTGTGAACTCTGTTTTCAGGCTCCCTCTTGTGGTCACTGGTGGTATGGTGTGACTTTTGCTTTGGGCTCCCCCTGGTGGCTTTGTTTGTTATCCTGCTGGTCTCTGGCTATCAGCTGGTTCATTATCCTCTGGGAGGTTCCTATATAGCTCTGTTTCACTTCCACTTGTTGCCGGCTGTCGATGTAATCAGTGCTACTCAGATTCCTTCTGACTACCTTGCTCCCAGTCGCTCCAAGACAAGCTAAGTTTTGTTTGCTCATTTTTTGATCATTAGTGTTCATCATGTTTTCTTGTCCAGCTTGCTAAAATGTGATTCCCTCGCTTGCTGGTTGCTCTAGTGGACTGAGTTTCTCCCCACACACCGTTAGTTGGTGCGTGGGTTCTTGAAATCTCAGGATGGATATTTTGTAAGGGTTTTTTACTGATCGCATAGATCCCTGCTCTATTTTCTGCTTTCTAGTATTAGTGGGCCTCTTTTGCTGAATCTGATTTCACCCCTATGTATGTGCCTTCCTCTTACTTCACCGTTAATATTTGTTGGGGGCTTCTATATCTTTGGGGATAATTTCTCTGGAGGCAAGCGAGGTCTTTCTTTCTCTTTAGGGGTAGCTAGTTTCTCAGGCTGGCTCGAGACGTCTAGGAATTTTTTAGGCACGTTCACCGGCTACCTCTAGTTGTGTTGGATAGGTTCAGAATTGCGATCAGTCCAGTTACCATCTCCCTAGAGCTTGTCCTAAGTTTAGTCACTTGCTGGTCTATTTGTGATCCTCAGCCATTAAGGATCATAACAACTGTGTACTTTACAATTGCTCATTTTGCCTTTCTACCCAGCTAATTCTTCTCTTTTCCATTTGGTCTATGACATCACATAAAAAAAAACAACCCTGGACGAAGCATTTCATTGCGAAACGTGCGTCGGGTGTGGTGGACACCTGGATTCCCTTCACTTGAATTGGTAATATATGTTAAAACTGCTTAACAACTGCCTATTTCTCGCTTTTACTTTATAGTAATTTTAGTAATCCTGCACGACCCCTGTCGACCTTTATATGTATTGATAGACGTAAATTGTCTTTATTCACACAGGCTTATTTGATTGGTGTGTCCTGTTATCCTGATTTGTTCTTTTATACTATACACAGCATTTGCTCACTTACACTGTGCCCGCATGTGAGTGGCTAACCGATAGTTGTAATTCAGCATAGACTATTCTATGATTGGTTGCTAATATATCCATTATTTCCAGGTGTTTCCACCTTTCTCTTCCTGTCCATTTGGCCCTCACCTGTTTATTCTCATTGTTGCTGTACTACCAATTTTTTGGTCTTGTTTTTACTCTTTTGTCATAATAAAATATTGGTTTTATCATGGTTATTTTTGTGTGTAGCCTTTGTTTATAGGTGGTTCTATGACATCACATAGACATAAAAACTGACTAGCTAAATCCTTCTAAGCTCTATGTAGAAACAGGAGGTCAATTTTCCCTGTATGACTCATCAGTCACTGTAAAAGTCCCTATCAGGGTGAGGAGAAGGCAGCTTGGTCAAGAGGTGAACAGGGGAATGATAAAAACAGGGAAAACAGACTTTCGTTTCTTCTTAGACAAGAGAAAAGAGAAGAATTAACTGTGTAGAAAGGAAAAATGAGCAATTGTAAGAACACAGTGCCATATAATATGATGACTGCAATATATTGAGAGGATGAAAACTTTGACAGGAAGAGGAGGAGTGCTTCTTTAACTACAGTCAGAAATTGACAGTAGCAATCAGCACTAGCACTGATCCTTCCTGTTAGAGGCAGGTGCCAGCTCACCGACATATGACACACACACACATCACATGTCTGGAAGGGATTAAAGGAATTTTCTGGGATTTTTATATTGATACCCTATAACTAGGATTTTGCCTTTATTATTAATGTAGTGATTATTTCTACCACAGCCTCATTGCTTTTTGCTTACTGACAGCGTTAGATTCTCTGCAGAGAGTACATCTCCCAAGATCTCCAATACCAGCCCAGTTAAAGAAACTTTGTAATAAATCTTATGAGAAAAATATACTTCTTACTCCAATTATGAGTCACTTCTCCTCCTACCTGCCTACTGAATTTTTCATCACCTCTAATAAATCAGCTAAACCACCTCAGCTGCCTATTAGAGTCAATAGGGAGAGGGAGAAACAGAGTGAGTGAGTTGCATTTTAGTAAGTGGGGTTTTTAACCCAAGAGCTGGATTCACAGCTTCACTGCTCAGTACTGCTGTATATTGTCCTCCAAGCTGCTCCTGCTTCTGAACTGTGCTACTCCGACACAGGAGAGCAGGAATCCCTCATGTCTGTGTGTGCTGTGTATGGCAGATACTCTCCACTTTAAAGAAACTAGAGAGAGAGTCTGCAGGGGAAGGAAACTGATTAGAAAATGCAGTACACAAGTATTGACCTGAAGAGTCATATTACCAGATCCTTTTTATTGTACAATTAACAATGTAAAAATAGAACCCCAAAAACAATGTCAGAATTGTCATATGTGTCACTATTTCACTGCACTTAGAACTTTTTTAGTCTTTCCGTACATTACATGGTAATGTACGGAAGTCTGTCATTGTAGCTTGTTCACTGTAATTTATATTGTATTTTGTATTTAACCCCTTCTCATGTACAGCACTATGGAATCAATGGTGCTCTAAAAAAAAAAAAAATAAAAATAATTCAAAACTATAACTCATTCTACAAAAAAATAAACCCTCATATGAGTATGTAGATTGAAAAATAAGTTTTGTCTCTTTGGAGGGGAGGAAAAGAACAAAAGTGGAAAAATGAAAAATGTTCAGATTCATAAAGGGTTTCTATACATTTATGCAGTGAGTGACTCCCAGTGGTGGCTTCAGGAAGATAGAATTTTGTCAGATAAGAATTTAGACCTTGAAATTTGGAGAAAAAACTGCAAGACTCCAAGAGATTTAAAAAATTAATGAGCACAGATTCTGGAACATAATGAGATACAGTTCAAGCTTCATTTGTAGGTCTCCAGCAGCGCAGTGAATGTTGTTTACCTGCATGCTGACATCTCCGCTCATTGATGTTCTCTCCAGCTCATAATTAACACATGATCTGATGTCAGTAGAGAGGATGCCGTAATAAAATTCAGCTTTCATGTCTTCTACGGGGGAAGCTGACAGGAGAACACGTGTTACTTGTTTGGGAAAGATTTACATATTTAGGCTCTGATCTCTCACAGTCGTGAACTGTCATGTCGCTACTGAGGAATCTTCTCATTAAAGTCTGTATGGTCTACGCTCGACTACTGCAATGAAATGACTAATGAGCACAACTCACCTCATTAACATACATAATCCAGGGAAGGCTCTCCACTGACCCTGTGTGACTCCATTAAAGGACAGCGTTATGGGAAATCTAGAAAGCAATACTCTGACCAGTTCTCTATAAGATAGCAATACAGGCTTTCATTCTTCTAAAGTTGAATTTGGGTGGGGTGGAACCTTTTTACTAGAGATGATGGACTTCTTTAAATATAATAGGATGTAGTGGCACTTGGTGGTAAACTGGTTCCCCACTCAGATGGCGGAAAGATAAAATAAGTGCTCGGAATACTCACAAGGAGGCAATGGCTTATATGAGGCAATGGGCTGATTTCAGGAGAGGTAGGTAGTTGACATTTTGCTGATATTTTTGCCTGTCTGCTGGCAATTACCTCAGCAGCACCTCCATCACTCTGTAGCAGTATTGGCAGTACAGCCCTCTCATTCTCTCTCTCTTTTCATCTCTGTTCTCTCCTCTCTCCTTACTCTTCACATTTACCATGTCACAGTTACTCACAAACAAAATTTTAAAAAAATGACTTTACCATTTTTTTTGCCCAGGAGAGGTGACAAAACAGGACAGGGACCCAATTATGAAGGACGCCTTGACGTGGCAATTGGGCTCACATACATTGGCCAATTTACCTTCCTTTTTTCATACCAATTTTTGCAGATAAATATTTCACGTGTGCATTACATAGCGCTTTTTTCCAATTTTCTATGGCAGTAATGTATTTTCAATATTCTAGAGTAATCATTCTTGGTAAATAATGGTGCAACCTTCATCTTTTACCATTTTTGAGCTTGTTTCGAGCAATCATTTGCACTTTCCTTTAAAATGTCATATATTAGTCTTCAGCTGCACAAAACTAAAAAATGAGTCAGATTTTACTCTCCTAATCTCCAAAATATTCCTACATTTTGACATGTTACGAGTGATGAATTAGGCTAAAACCTGTGCATAAGAACTGTGCCCATAATGGCAAACCCCTCTGCCACCACCACCGCCCAAAAAAAAAAAAAAAAAAACTGATGAAACAAAGTAAAGACTATTTTTTAAAAATGAAGCAAACTATATGATGAATACGGTGCAAAAATAGAAGACAATATTAAAACCAGAAAAAAAGATGCGATGATGACGATGATGATGACGATGACGATGATGCTGAATTGAGGCCCTGGTGCAGGTGCAAAGTTAGACAAAAGTGTCTGAAGGACAGGCCCCTTAATATTCAATTATTCCATTTGTTAAAATGAAACAGATAAAGTGTGAGCAGAAATTTAATAAATATATATATTTTTTTTAAAATATTTTTTATTAAAAGAGAATTAAAAGCAAATGATGTCACCCAAACTTGCTTACATCTGAAGACAGGTTGTTTTGGAGCTAGAAGAAGACATTTGTCTATCGTGGTTGGGACAATGGTGGATTTAGGCAATAATCTCCCTTACTTTTTTCTTCTTACTCATAGACATTACTCGAGTTCCTGTGAAGTCTGAGCTGCACTGATGGATTTTTATCCCACAAGAAGCCGGACTCGCTCGCACACAAGAACGCTCCGCCACCCGCTTTATAAAAGGATTTGCTCATAATGCAGTTAAAAAACATTATTGAAATGCAGATTGATGCATCTCGCCATAATTATACAGGGATTTCCCTCACTACATATCCAGGAATTACATCTCCGTTTGATTGTGTTCTCTTTGTAGGCAACATAAAAAGCGAATTTATAGTTAGAAAAAAAAAAAAATGAGCATGTGCAATAAATTGAGACCTCGCCATAATGTAGATAATTTTTTACCATTGCCCATATTATATTTATCATGGTCAGATCTTATTTTTTTTGTTATACAGCACCATAGGAATACATTAAATAAAATTCTAGTTACCTTCAGCCACCACTAGAGGGAGCTTACTGTATACTGCTATAGTATTAGGTTTAATGTATAATTAATATGTGACAAGTGCCCTCTAGTGGTGGCTACAAGAAACTAGAATTTAGCTCTGTGAAAAACTTTTGTGGTTTCGTACCTCAATATTACTATAAAGTTAGCTGGAGGGGCATGCTCCTAAATCATACAGAGGCACACACCTCTTTTGAGCTTCTCTGTGCCATAGTCTATCCTACAGATGAGCAGATGTAGATTTGTGCCCTAATTAACAGCCAACACCCATTGTTGCGAATTGTGGAGGCTGCAAAAATTTGGTGAAAGTGCACATAAAATAGGGAAAAGTTGCAAATCATTTAGTAAATGTGGCAATTGGTATAACTTGCCAGGCGCATAGCCATCAATAGATTCCCTCCTAAGGTCCTCATATTCCTGGCACACAACTTCACTGCTGAAAGCTTTTTAGTCGAGATGACGGTGTAGGTGACTAATCCATTAATTACAGTGTGGTCTATAGATAGCCTTATATCTGTTCCCAGCATGCTCGGGAAATTGGAGCTGTACATTCCAAACAGACTTCTATCCATCCCTGATGAAACAACCATGGATAGGAGGACTAACCTGATACACAGCCATGTAAAGCAGATGTACAAATAGATCCCAACAGATGATGAAAATTAGGCCCCTTTCCAGGAGCTTCTTGACACCAGCACACGCCATGTACCCAGGAGCCGAGGTCCTAGTCTTCTCCTCCTTTTTTCTTGGCACAAGTACTTTTTCCCCTTCCGTGTTTGCAAGCATTGAAGCACCCGTAGATACTATGGCCCTGAGTCATTAACAATGGCGTTTCGTACTCCAGTCTTAATGAGGGGCGTGCAGGAATGAGATGAACCAAATTCATTAAAAGGCGAACGTTACTTAGTGAATTCAGCACATCTTATCAGTAGCGTGTGCCTCCGCGCATCTCCGCAAAAATGTTACCCCATTCAGGGAATGAAACCACATTTCTGTCAGAATTTACGCCGCCACTTTTGACTAATTAGTTGGGTAGGTGTTAAACAATGCTCCTCCTCACCGGAACTGCCCAAAAGTGAAGGTTTGGCAGAGCTGCCCAAAAATGAAGTAAAAATGCCAAAAGTGGCAAATTTTTGCTCAACTTCTCGTTATGCTAAACTTTACCAATTGTTTTTCATGCCAGAATTCTGGCAAAAATACCTTGATGAATCAGGGTCTTTATCCATCTGTGGGTTCTCACCACCTACTATGAAACAGGGAGCGAGTCCAACGTGGAGCAGGCCACTCTATCATAAGACCCGACGGGCGTTGAGTTGGCGGCATCTATGGTGCACATGATTTTGTGCCGGGACGACATTCTTCAAATTCTTCAGAGTATTTGTAACTATAGGACTTCGCTCATTTTAGAAGGGTTTGTGTCTTCTAGGTTTACCCCAGCAGATCAAAAATGACAAGGCAAGTTCTCGTTGCTTAACGTCCAAGATTTGCCCATCATGGTCCATTTTCTGATTCTACCATGGAAGAGTTGAGAGGCTTCATGCACATTAGATGGTCAGACGTCCCGCGGGTTCGGCTGACTATAGTCTAACGTGCATGGTGGCCTTTAGAGTCCTCGGCTTAGCTATCGGTTTAGCTAAAACAACAGAATCCACTTACCAGAACCAACTACAATGTATACTGGGGCCAAGAGCTTATTGGATCAGAAACATTTTAGGGGTCACCTTTGACAACACATAAACGATGTACCACAGGTTCCATCAACACTTAAAAAATCAATATCAATCCTAGACCAAAAATGATTGAACTTCTCCTCTGACTTTCTTCCTGTCCTGAAAGTAATTGCCCTTTTATCCATTACAACCATCTGGTTGTGTAGATTATAATATGCCTATACTAGACTTTTTCCAATAGTCTTGGTTAAAATAAATAGCCTACCGTTTTGTGTATACAGCTTCTCCTGCAAAACTTTTGGATAAGTTTTCATAAGGATGATAAAGTGTGACGAGAATAAGACATAACTGTAGGATCAAGACTAAATATGTGTGTGCGTAGTCAGTAATCATGGGGAAACATCGCTCTACGAGCAGCTTACACGTACTTTTACCATGTTTTGAATCAAAACTATTTGCTTAATAGTTTTTGTATTACAGATATGTCATTACTTATATTTCCCCCCAAGACTGACATATTCCAAAAGGACCAACTTTGAAAAAAACGATTTTGAGCTACTCTGCTGAGGGAGGTTTATGTTATATTTCTCAATGTGTGGTTGTGATATTGTATTGAATTTGCCTGATGAGTACTTGGAAATGTGTGGGTCAGGGGTAAAGGGTATACATGAGTAACTGAGTTTTGGTGGAATCTTCAGTTCTGTTTTTGGCGGGCGGTCTAGCCAGTGGATGGTTGCCCCCCGGTCAGTCCTCTTCTGGAGGTAAATGAGAGGCTCACTGCTTTCATTTGAGGGCCAATCCTAATGGGATTACAAAGCACAAAACATACTACAGGAATAACAGAAGGGTCTCTAATAGGATTAGATGTATAGTACACAGTGTAATAGCAGTCACCTTACATTGCGAAGGAGAAATCCTGCAGGGTAAGCACCGGGCAGGTCAGGCTTCTGGTCTCCAGTCTCTCAGCCATTTCCACCATCTTCCTTCTCTACATCTTGGCTAGACTACAAAGGATCCAGAGCCTCCATGGTGTGTCAGGAAGAGTCTGCTAATCCCGTCACCGACACTCCCAGCAACGGGGAAGTTACTGAAGATCGTATGAGCCAGCGTATCAAAGGGCTGTCATTATTTCATTAGTGGCGAGAATCCATGCCTAGAATTATCTCCTCAGGGAACAGCCCTCACGGTTGCTCTTTTACTCTCCAGATGTAATTTGTGGAGGCCGATTTCTCAAGGATATTTTTCTTCTAACACTGTCTTCTGCAATGTACACATTTTTTCCATATGGTTGGGCATATTGTTTTCAGAGATTTTAGTGGAAAAGGGAATGTCAATGTATAATTCGTAGGGATTTGACAATCAAGATCCCTAATGATCAGAAGAACGACTCCTGGTGACGTTAGTATGTCGTGGGTTTCCCGGCTCCATTTCCTTCCCCTGGGTTTTGATGCCCTCTGTTGTGCTCCACATTGTCCTTTGCAAGTTGCCTGGAGTGGATCTGTGACAGCATTTCCCTGGACTTATTTGAGGCCCATTAAGACACACACCTGTGTCTTGGGATTGAGACTCGTCTTATGTTTGGTATGCTCCAATGTATGTGCTTTTGTGTTTACATTCATTCCTGATAGGTTCCACGTCATCCGTCCTGCTGTTCCTGAGATTGCTATGTATGCCAAATTCTCAGTGCCCACGTGCTTTCCTGCTTACTGCATCAACGCCCAGGGTCCATGTTCCCACCCGGACCAGTAGCTTACAGAATCCACCTAACGAGGTGAGCCTTATAAGCCTGTGTCTGGTCTGGCAACATGTATGTATTGTCTCTGGGACTTAAAAACTAGAGGGATATAGGAGATGATGGCTCCTGTGCAATTGGTAACTATAGTTATTAGTATAGTCTAACCCTAGATCCAATGTTGGAATCAAACCTTAAGACCACTGGAATGTAAAGAGTTCAAATCAAATAATTAAAAGTGACCTGGTCCGCAAAAATTATGTAGAACCTTGCACAATTTTTTTTTATGGTTTGTTTGCTTCCTAAATGCAAATCTCTCAGAGCTACAGCTCCTGGTCATTTCATCTCTCTGTGCTCCCCCCAAACACACCTTTTATCATCTTTATTAATTTCAGCAAGGACGGAAATGGTAAAAAAAAGCATGTACATTCTCAGGGAGGGCAGAGAAAACAGGCTATAGACAGGGAGGAAAGCACAAAAAGGAGGAAATAAGTGCAGGATAGATGTTGTGCTGACATATGAGCTATTGAATACAGCAGCACCCTGGATACACACAGACCTTTCATCCAGCCTATATAACAGGAAGAGACGCCCCACAAGAGAAAAATCTGGAATTTGGATCAGGCTGTAAACTGCATATGACCACTGTAGACAATTGATGGTTGTGGTGATCAATTTATTGGTGTTGACACGCCAGTTCTTCCCTGGAGCCTGTAAGCAGAGCTTTTTGGAGGGTAAGAGAAGAATTGGAACTGGAGCGGCAAGGGATTTGTAAAATTAGTGTCCTTTTTTTAATTTTTGACTATTGTAACCAGTTTGCAAAAAAGACTTGTAAAAAGACAGTCTTAATATCAATTTTCATAAAAGAGCGAATAAATATATATATAACACTTTTACTGTGTATTTTAGATAGCATCTATGAGCGCGGAACGTGCTTGCAAAATAGGTAGTGCCTGGGACCTTTACCTGATCCAAAGCTGTCTGTGTAGAATCACCAGCCCCAATGATTGCGTCTATAAGATTAATTCCACAGCGTTTTAATGACATCATCATCACAGTCCCCATTGGGGCTCACAATCTACATTCCCTATCAGTATGCCTTTTGTACTGACACCGGGAAAAGTGGCAATGTGACAATCACCTCTGATCTAAAACCCCCATAGATCTTGAGAATGAAGGAATTAGTCTTAGATCCTTCAGGTTGTACCCCCATCAATCATAAAGAGATGGCAGCTTATCCCAGCAGTATGCCAACACTGTATACAGTTGTATGAAAAAGTGGTTGCCCCCTTCCTGATTTCCTATTCTTTTGCATGTTTGTCACAATTAAATATTTCAGATCACCAAACAAATTTAAATATTAGACAAAGATAAAACAAGTAATCACAAAATGCAGTTTTTGAATGAAGATCTTTATTATTAAGGGAAAAAGAAATCCAAACCTACAGGGCCCTGTGTGAACAAAAAAGTGATTGCCCCCCACCCTCAAAACATAACTTAACTGTGGTTTATCACATCTTTGGGAAGCTGAGGTCAAATTCCCTAGCCACACTTAAGTCTGATTACTGCCACACCTGTTCTCAATCAAGAAATCACCTAAGTAGAACCTGTCTGACAAAGTGCTTCAGGACCTGGAAGACTTGCTGTGGTAAATGGAACCATGAATTCTGCTGTCTACCAAAAAATCTTGAAGGAGAATATCCGGCCATCTGTTCGTGACCTCAAGCTGCAGCGTACTTGGATTATGCAGCAGGACAATGATCCAAAACACACCAGCAAGTCCACCTCTGAATGGCTTAAGAAAAAGAAAATTTAGACTTTGGAGTGACCAAGTCAAAGTCCTGACCTTAATCCGAATGAGATGCTGTAGCCTGACCTTAAAAAGGCGGTTCATGCTCAGAAACCTCCAATGTGGCTGAATTACAACAATTCTGCAAAAATGAGTGAGCCAAAATTCCTCCAGAGTGTTGTAAAAGACTCATTGCCAGTTATCGCAAACACTTATGAGTAGTTGTTGATGCTAAGGATACTTTCACACATCAGGTTTTTTCATTCCGGCCCATTACGGCTCTTTTTAGAAAAACCGGAACTGGCAAAAAAAACGGAACCGGTTTTTCCCCATTGACTTGCATTAGCGCCGGATTGCGCCGCATTGCCCACCGTTCCTTCCATTTTTTCCAGATCCAACGAAAATTTCCATTCCGGCGTCTGGAAAAAACGTCTACAGTAAAGGTTTTTGTCTGTGGCGAAAGAGGCAGGAGTCGGCTGTTGTGAATTCCGTTCTCAGACTCCCTCCTGTGGTCATGAATGGTACTTTGGTGAGTTCTGTTCTTGGACTCCCTCTGGTGGCTTTGAGTGGAACTGCTGGACCTTGAGGTTGGCTTTCTCAGCTGCCCTCATTTATTGCTAGGCTGGCTTCCCTATTTAACTCCACTCAGATCGTTACTTCATGCCAGCTGTCAATGTCTCAGTATTGGTTCAGATCTCTATTGGACTTCTCTGATGACCTGTCTACTCCAGCAGAAGCTAAGTCCCTGCTAGTTCATTTGTTGTTACTGCTTCCTGAATATATTTCTTTGTACTGCTAAATTCTAGTCCAGCTTGCTATCATGATATTTCCTTGCTAGCTGGAAGCTCTGGGGGTGCAGAGTTGCTCCTCCACACAGTGAGTCCGTGGAGGTCTTTTTGCATACTCTGCGTGGTTTTTGTAGTTTTTTGTGCTGACCGCATAGTCCCCTTTCCTATCCTCTGACTATTTAGTGAAGACTGGCCTCATTTGCTAAAACCTGTTTCATTCCTGTGTTTGTGACTTTCCTCTTAACTCACAGTCAATATATGTGGGGGCTGCCTTTTCCTTTGGGGAATTTCTCTGAGGCAAGGTAAGGCTTCTATTTCTATCTTTAGGGGTAGTTAGCTCTTAGGCTGTGAAGAGGCGTCTAGGGAGAGTTAGGTACGCTCCACGGCTATTTCTAGTGTGTGTGATAGGAGTAGGGTTTGCGGTCAGCAGAGTTTCCACTTCCCCGGAGCTTGTCCCTATTTCTAGTTTAACCATCAGGTCATTCCGGGTGCTCCTAACCACCAGGTCCATAACAGTACAGCTGGCCTGCAAAGTGTTACTGCATCTCAAAAGAGGGATAAGAGAAGTTCTGAACCCATTTTTTTTTCTTTGCAGTGTGTTTTGTTTCTCTTTTCCCCTTAACCTCTGGGTGGTTCAGGACTCAGGTGTAGATATGGATATTCAAGGTCTGTCCTCTTGTGTGGATCAACTCACTGCAAGGGTACAAAGCATTCAAGATTATGTAGTTCAGAATCCGATGTTAGAACCTAGAATTCCAATTCCTGATTTGTTTTCTGGGGATAGATCTAAGTTTCTGAATTTCAAAAATAATTGTAGACTGTTTCTTGCTTTGAAACCCCGCTCCTCTGGTGACCCCATTCAGCAAGTAAAAATTATTATTTCTTTGTTACGTGGTGACCCTCAAGACTGGGCATTCGCCCTTGCGCCAGAAGATCCTGCATTGCTTAATGTAGATGCTTTTTCTGGCGCTTGGATTGCTTTATGACGAACCGAATTCTTTGGATCAGGCAGAGAAAATCTTGCTGGCTTTGTGTCAGGGTCAGGATGAAGCGGAGGTATATTGCCAGAAGTTTAGAAAATGGTCTGTGCTTACTCAATGGAATGAGTGTGCCCTGGCAGCAATTTTTAGAAAGGGTCTTTCTGAAGCCCTTAAGGATGTCATGGTGGGGTTCCCAGTATTATTGAAATCCACCGCACTCCCTGTGTGGAATATCTTAGAAACAAAAGGATTTTTTGAAATTTGCTAATTTATTCAAGTGAAAAACAGAAAATCAAATGTGACAGATCAAATAGTAGGCAGTATAAGCGACTGAGTGATTTGACGTTTCGACCCTCCCGGGTCTTACTCTAAAGTCGCACTTAATCCAGGATTTATGAGTGGCTCTTATGGTAGTGAGGATGTTATCCCTGTAGTGTCAAGGGGCAGGTTCTGTACCTGCCCCTTGACACTACAGGGATAACATCCTCACTACCATAAGAGCCACTCATAAATCCTGGATTAAGTGCGACTTTAGAGTAAGACCCGGGAGGGTCGAAACGTCAAATCACTCAGTCGCTTATACTGCCTACTATTTGATCTGTCACATTTGATTTTCTGTTTTTCACTTGAATAAATTAGCAAATTTCAAAAAATCCTTTTGTTTCAAAGATATTCCACACAGGGAGTGCGGTGGATTTCAATAATACTGATACTAGACCTTACGGTCTGTCTCACCAGCACCCCGATCTAAATTTAGAGTGCAGGCCAAATTATATTTACATTTATGGTGGGGTTCCCTACGCCTGCTGGTCTGAATGAATCAATGTCCTTGGCCATTCAAATTGATCGGCGTTTGCGCGAGCGCAAAGTTGAGCACCATTTGGCGGTGTCCTCTGAGCAGAGGCCTGAGCTTATGCAATGTGATAGGACTTTGACCAGAACTGAATGGCAAGAACACAGACGTCAGAATGGGCTGTGTTTTTACTGTGGTGACTCCACTCATGCTATCTCTGATTGTCCTAAGCGCACTAAGCGGTTCGCTAGGTCTGTCACCATTGGTACTGTACAGCCTAAATTTCTTTTGTCTGTTACTCTGATTTGCTCTTTGTCGTCCTACTCTGTTATGGCATTTGTGGACTCAGGCGCTGCCCTGAATTTGATGGACTTGGAGTTTGCCAGGCGCTGTGGTTTTTCCTTGGAGCCTTTGCAGTATCCTATTCCATTAAGGGGAATTGATGCTACGCCTTTGGCCAAGAATAAACCTCAGTACTGGACTCAGTTGACCATGTGCATGGCTCCTGCACATCAGGAAGATATTCGCTTTTTGGTGTTGCATAATTTGCATGATGTGGTCGTGTTGGGTTTACCATGGCTACAGGTTCATAATCCAGTATTGGATTGGAAATCAATGTCTGTGTCTAGTTGGGGTTGTCAAGGGGTACATGGCGATGTTCCGTTGATGTCAATTTCTTCTTCCACTCCTTCTGAAGTCCCTGAGTTTTTGTCGGATTACCGGGATGTATTTGATGAACCCAAATCCAGTGTCCTACCTCCTCATAGGGATTGTGATTGTGCTATTAATTTGATTCCTGGTAGTAAGTTTCCTAAGGGCCGACTTTTCAACTTATCTGTGCCAGAACACGCCGCTATGCGGAGTTATATAAAGGAGTCCTTGGAGAAAGGGCATATTCGCCCATCTTCATCACCGTTGGGAGCAGGGTTCTTTTTTGGGGCCAAGAAGGATGGTTCTCTGAGACCCTGTATAGATTACCGCCTTCTTAATAAAATCACGGTCAAATTTCAGTACCCTTTGCCTCTGCTGTCTGATTTGTTTGCTCGGATTAAGGGGGCTAGTTGGTTCACCAAGATAGATCTTCGAGGGGCGTATAATCTTGTGCGTATTAAACAGGGCGATGAATGGAAAACAGCATTTAATACGCCCGAGGGCCATTTTGAGTATCTGGTGATGCCATTCTGGCTTTCTAATGCTCCATCTGTGTTTCAATCCTTTATGCATGACATCTTCCGAAAGTATCTGGATAGATTCATGATTGTATATTTGGATGATATTTTGGTCTTTTCGGATGATTGGGAGTCTCATGTGAAGCAGGTCAGAATGGTATTCCAGGTCCTTCGTGCTAATTCCTTGTTTGTGAAGGGGTCTAAATGTCTCTTCGGAGTTCAGAAGGTTTCCTTTTTGGGCTTCATTTTTTCCCCTTCTACTATCGAGATGGACCCTGTTAAAGTCCAGGCCATCCTTGATTGGACTCAGCCTACATCTGTAAAGAGCCTTCAGAAATTCCTGGGCTTTGCTAATTTTTACCGTCGCTTCATCGCTAATTTTTCTAGTGTGGTTAAACCTTTGACTGATTTGACAAAGAAAGGTGCTGATGTGGTGAATTGGTCCTCTGCGGCCGTAGAGGCTTTTCAGGAGCTGGAACGTCATTTTTCTTCGGCCCCTGTGCTGCGTCAGCCAGATGTTTCCCTCCCTTTTCAGGTCGAGGTGGATGCTTCTGAGATTGGAGCAGGGGCTGTTTTATCTCAAAGAAGTTCTGATGGCTCTGTGATGAAGCCATGTGCTTTCTTTTCTAGAAAGTTTTCGCCTGCTGAGCGTAATTATGATGTTGGCAATCGGGAGTTGCTGGCTATGAAGTGGGCATTCGAGGAGTGGCGACATTGGCTTGAAGGAGCCAAGCACCGCGTGGTGGTCTTGACGGATCACAAGAATCTGACTTATCTCGAGTCTGCCAAGCGGTTGAATCCTAGACAGGCTCGATGGTCGCTGTTTTTCTCCCATTTCGATTTTGTGGTCTCATACCTTCCTGGTTCTAAGAATGTGAAGGCTGATGCCCTTTCTAGGAGTTTTGTGCCTGATTCTCCGGGAGTCCCTGAGCCGCTGGTATTCTCAAAGAGGGGGTAATTCTGTCTGCCATCTCCCCTGATTTGCGGCGGGTGCTGCAGGAGTTTCAGGCTGATAGACCTGACCATTGTCCAGCGGAGAGACTGTTTGTCCCTGATAGATGGACTAGTAGAGTTATTTCTGAGGTTCATTGTTCGGTGTTGGCTGGTCATCCTGGGATTTTTGGTACCAGAGATTTGGTGGCTAGGTCCTTTTGGTGGCCTTCCTTGTCACGGGATGTGCGTTCTTTTGTGCAGTCCTGTGGGATTTGTGCTCAGGGCCAAGCCCTGCTGTTCTCGTGCCAGTGGGTTACTTTTGCCCTTGCCGGTCCCGAAAAGGCCCTGGACGCATGTTTCCATGGATTTTATTTCAGATCTTCCTGTCTCTCAAAGGATGTCTGTCATCTGGGTGGTTTGTGATCGCTTTTCTAAGATGGTCCATTTGGTACCCTTGCCTAAATTACCTTCCCCTTCTGAGTTGGTTCCTCTATTTTTTCAGCATGTGGTTCGTTTGCATGGCATTCCGGAGAACATTGTGTCTGACAGAGGTTCCCAGTTTGTCTCTAGGTTTTGGCGTTCCTTTTGTGCTAAGATGGGCATTGATTTGTCTTTTTCTTCGGCTTTCCATCCTCAGACAAATGGCCAAACCGAACGAACCAATCAGTCCTTGGAAACCTATCTAAGATGCTTTGTTTCTGCTGATCAGGATGATTGGGTGACCTTCTGCTGAGTTCGCCCTTAATAATCGGGCTACTTCGGCTACTTTGGTTTCGCCTTTTTTTTGCAATTCTGGTTTTCATCCTCGTTTTTCTTCGGGGCAGGTTGAGCCTTCTGACTGTCCTGGTGTGGATTCTGTGGTGGACAGGTTGCAGCAAATTTGGACTCACGTAGTGGACAATTTGACGTTGTCCCAGGAGAAGGCTCAACGTTTCGCTAACCGCCGTCGCTGTGTTGGTCCCCGACTTCGTGTTGGGGATTTGGTTTGGTTGTCTTCTCTGTCATGATCTCTGCAGGCAGAGATCATAGCAAGCCTATAGAGGGACAAGCTCTCGGAAGATGGAACTATACTGACCATGAACTAAGCCTGCCGCGCAACTAGAAATAGCCAGGTAGCATTTCCTATTTATCGCTAGATGCCCAGCTCTGGCCTAAGACCTAAATAGCTAGCAGAGGGAAATATAAGACCTGGCTCACCTCTAGAGAAATATTCCAAAGAAGACAGTAGCCCCCCACATATAATGACGGTGAGTTCAGATGAAACAACAAACGCAGCAGGAAAATAGTCTTAGCAAATTTGAGGTCCGCTTACTAGATAGCAGAAGACAGATAGTATACTTTCATGGTCAGCAGAAAAACACTAACAAAACACCATCCAGAGATTACCTTAAACTCTGGCATTAACTCATAACGCCAGAGTAGCAATCCCTGATCAACGAGAGCTTTCCAGACACAGTAACAAAACTTCAGCTGTGAACTGGAACAAATAGGCAAAACAAAACATGGACAAAAGTCCAACTTATCTAGTAGTAGTCTAGAAGCAGGAACAAGCACTGAGAGGCATCAGATAACATTGTTGACCGGCAAGAAACCACCAGAGAAATGAGCTTAAATAGCGACACCCACTACTGATGGAACCAGGTGAAACAGGAAAGAGGATGACAAGTCCAATTCCACAAGCGGCCACCGGGGGAGCCCAGAATCCAAATTCACAACAGTACCCCCCCCTCAAGGAGGGGGCACCGAACCCTCACCAGATCCACCAGGGCGACCAGGATGAGCCCTATGGAAGGCACGAACAAGATCAGAAGCATGAACATCAGATGCATTGACCCAAGAATTATCCTCCTGGCCGTAACCCTTCCAGTTGACCAGATACTGGAGTCTCCGTCTGGAAACACGAGAGTCCAAAATTTTCTCCACAACGTACTCCAACTCACCCTCAACCAACACCGGAGCAGGAGGCTCAACTGAAGGTACCACAGGTACCTCATACCTGCGCAATAACGACCGATGAAAAACGTTATGAATGGAAAAGGACGCAGGGAGGTCCAAACGGAAAGAAACAGGATTAAGAATCTCCAATATTCTATAAGGGCCGATGAACCGAGGTTTAAACTTAGGAGAAGAGACCCTCATAGGGACAAAACGAGAAGACAACCACACCAAATCTCCAACACAAAGCCGAGAACCAACACGACGATGACGGTTGGCAAAACGCTGAGTCTTCTCCTGGGACAACTTCAAATTGTCCATAACCTGCCCCCAGATGTGATGCAATCTCTCCACCACCGCATCCACTCCAGGACAATCCGAGGATTCCACCTGACCGGAGGAAAATCGAGGGTGAAACCCCGAATTACAGAAAAACGGGGACACCAAGGTGGAAGAGCTGGCCCGATTATTGAGGGCGAACTCTGCCAATGGCAAAAAAGCAACCCAATCATCCTGGTCAGCAGAGACAAAACACCTCAGATATGTCTCCAGGGTCTGATTAGTCCGCTCGGTCTGGCCATTAGTCTGAGGGTGAAAAGCAGATGAAAAAGACAAATCTATGCCCATCCTAGCACAGAATGCCCGCCAAAATCTAGACACAAATTGGGTACCTCTGTCAGAAACAATATTCTCAGGAATACCGTGCAATCGGACAACATTCTGAAAAAACAGAGGAACCAACTCAGAAGAAGAAGGCAACTTGGGCAGAGGAACCAAATGGACCATTTTAGAGAAACGGTCACAGACCACCCAGATGACAGACATCTTCTGGGAAACAGGCAGATCTGAAATAAAATCCATCGAGATGTGTGTCCAAGGCCTCTTAGGAATAGGCAAGGGCAACAGCAGTCCGCTAGCCCGAGAACTACAAGACTTGGCCCGAGCACAAACGTCACATGACTGCACAAAGACTCGCACATCTCGTGACAGGGAAGGCCACCAGAAGGATCTTGCCACCAAATCCCTGGTACCAAAAATTCCGGGATGACCTGCCAATGCAGAAGAATGTACCTCAGAGATGACTCTGCTGGTCCAATCATCCGGAACAAACAGTCTATCAGGCGGACAACAATCCGGTCTATCCGCCTGAAACTCTTGCAAGGACCGCCGCAGATCAGGAGAAACGGCCGACAAAATTACTCCCTCCCTAAGGATACCTGTGGGTTCAGAATTACCAGGAGAGTCCGGGTCAAAACTCCTAGAAAGGGCATCTGCCTTAACATTCTTAGAACCCGGTAGGTATGACACCACAAAATTAAAGCGAGAAAAAAATAAAGACCAGCGCGCCTGTCTAGGATTCAGGCGTCTGGCAGTCTCAAGATAAATCAAATTTTTGTGGTCAGTCAATACCACCACCTGATGCCTAGCCCCCTCGAGCCAATGGCGCCACTCCTCAAACGCCCACTTCATGGCCAAAAGCTCCCGATTCCCAACATCATAATTCCGCTCTGCGGGCGAAAATTTGCGAGAAAAGAAGGCACAAGGCCTAATGACGGAGCAGTCGGAACCTTTCTGCGACAACACTGCCCCAGCTCCGATCTCCGAAGCGTCAACCTCAACCTGAAAAGGCAGATTCACATCAGGCTGACGCAACACAGGGGCAGAAGCAAAACGGCGCTTAAGCTCCTGAAAGGCCTCTACAGCATGAGAGGACCAATTAGCAACATCAGCGCCTTGTCTGGTCAAATCAGTCAGTGGTTTAACGACATCCGAAAAACCAGCAATAAATCGGCGGTAAAAGTTGGCAAAGCCCAAAAATCTCTGAAGACCCTTAAGAGAGGAGGGCTGAGTCCAGTCACAAATAGCTTGCACCTTGACGGGATCCATCTCAATGGAAGAGGGAGAAAAAATATACCCCAAAAAGGAAATTTTCTGGACCCCAAAAACGCACTTAGACCCCTTCACACATAAAGAATTAGACCGCAGAACCTGAAAAACTCTCCTGACCTGCTGGACATGAGAGTCCCAGTCATCAGAAAAAAATCAGAATATCATCCAGATATATTATCATAAATTTATCCAGAAAATCGCGGAAAATATCATGCATAAAAGACTGGAAAACTGAAGGGGCATTAGAAAGACCAAAAGGCATGACCAAATACTCAAAGTGGCCCTCGGGCGTATTAAATGCGGTCTTCCACTCATCCCCCTGCCTGATCCGCACCAAATTATACGCCCCACGAAGATCAATTTTAGAGAACCACTTAGCACCCTCTATACGAGCAAACAAATCAGTAAGCAATGGCAATGGGTATTGATACTTAACAGTGATCTTATTCAGAAGCCGATAATCAATACATGGTCTCAAAGAGCCGTCTTTTTTTGAGACAAAGAAAAACCCAGCTCCCAAGGGAGAAGAAGATGGACGAATATGTCCCTTTTCCAAAGACTCCTTTATATATTCCCGCATAGCAGCATGTTCCGGCACAGACAGATTAAACAAACGACCCTTGGGATATTTACAACCCGGTATCAAATCTATGGCACAATCGCACTCACGGTGCGGAGGTAACGACCCAAGCTTGGGTTCGTCAAAGACATCTTGATAATCAGAGAGGAACTCAGGGACTTCAGAGGGAATGGACGACGAAATAGAAACCAAAGGTAAGTCCCCATGAATACCCTTACATCCCCAGCTCAACACAGACATTGCTCTCCAGTCCAAGACTGGGTTGTGAGACTGCAACCATGGCAATCCCAGTACCAAATCGTCATGTAAATTATACAGCACCAGGAAACGAATAATCTCCTGGTGATCCGGATTGATACGCATGGTTACTTGTGTCCAGTATTGTGGTTTATTATTAGCCAATGGGGTGGAGTCAATCCCCTTCAGAGGAATAAGAGTCTCCAAAGGCTCTAAATCAAAACCACAACGATTGGCAAAGGACCAATCCATAAGACTCAGAGCGGCGCCAGAGTCAACATAGGCGTCCGTGGCAATGGATGACAAAGAGCAAATCAGGGTTACAGACAAAATAAACTTAGACTGAATGGTGCCAATGGAAACAGACTTATCAAGCTTCTTTGTACGCCTAGAGCATGCTGATATAACATGAGTAGAATCCCCACAATAGAAACACAATCCATTCTTCCGTCTAAAATTCTGTCGCTCGCTCCTGGACAGAATTCTATCACACTGTATACTTTCTGGCGTCTTTTCCATAGACACCGCCAGATGGTGCACCGGTTTGCGCTCCCGCAGACGCCTATCAATCTGAATAGCCATTGTCATGGACTCATTCAGACCTGCAGGCACAGGGAACCCCACCATAACATCCTTAACGGCATCAGAGAGACCTTCTCTGAAAGTTGCCGCCAAGGCGCACTCATTCCACTGAGTAAACACAGACCATTTACGGAATTTTTGGCAGAAAACTTCAGCTTCGTCTTGCCCCTGAGATAGTGCCATCAAAGTTTTTTCTGCCTGAAGTTCCAAATGAGGTTCCTCATAAAGCAAGCCCAAGGCCAGAAAAAACGCATCCACATCGCGTAACGCAGGATCCCCTGCTGGCAATGAGAAGGCCCAATCTTGAGGGTCACCCCTGAGCAAGGAAATCACAATCCTAACCTGTTGAGCAGGGTCTCCAGCTGAACGAGACTTCAGGGACAAATAAAGCTTACAATTATTTCGGAAATTCTGGAAGCTAGCTCTATTCCCTGTGAAGAACTCCGGCAAAGGAATTCTCGGCTCAGATACCGGAGCATGTACCACAAAATCTTGTAAATTTTGTACTTTCGTGATGAGATTATTCAAACCCGCAGTTACACTCTGGAGATCCATTATTGTCAGGTGCACACAGAGCCATACAGAGATTAGGAGGAGAGAGAGAAAAAAGACTGCAGCAAGGCAGACTGGAGGAAAAAAAAAAAAAAAAAAATTCCAGCAGACTTCTTATAACTCTCCTTTCTCAACCTGGGTCTTTAACACTTTATGATGTCCGGTCAAACTGTCATGATCTCTGCAGGCAGAGATCATAGCAAGCCTATAGAGGGACAAGCTCTCGGAAGATGGAACTATACTGACCATGAACTAAGCCTGCCGCGCAACTAGAAATAGCCAGGTAGCATTTCCTATTTATCGCTAGATGCCCAGCTCTGGCCTAAGACCTAAATAGCTAGCAGAGGGAAATATAAGACCTGGCTCACCTCTAGAGAAATATTCCAAAGAAGACAGTAGCCCCCCACATATAATGACGGTGAGTTCAGATGAAACAACAAACGCAGCAGGAAAATAGTCTTAGCAAATTTGAGGTCCGCTTACTAGATAGCAGAAGACAGATAGTATACTTTCATGGTCAGCAGAAAAACACTAACAAAACACCATCCAGAGATTACCTTAAACTCTGGCATTAACTCATAACGCCAGAGTAGCAATCCCTGATCAACGAGAGCTTTCCAGACACAGTAACAAAACTTCAGCTGTGAACTGGAACAAATAGGCAAAACAAAACATGGACAAAAGTCCAACTTATCTAGTAGTAGTCTAGAAGCAGGAACAAGCACTGAGAGGCATCAGATAACATTGTTGACCGGCAAGAAACCACCAGAGAAATGAGCTTAAATAGCGACACCCACTACTGATGGAACCAGGTGAAACAGGAAAGAGGATGACAAGTCCAATTCCACAAGCGGCCACCGGGGGAGCCCAGAATCCAAATTCACAACACTTCTCGTTATGTTCTTATGAAGGTTTCTTCTCCTAAGTTTAAACCTCGTTTTATTGGTCCTTATAAGATTTCTGAAATTCTCAATCCTGTGTCATTTTGTTTGGTCCTTCCAGCTTCTTTTGCCATCCATAATGTGTTCCATAGGTCGTTGTTGCGGAGATATGTGGCGCCTATGGTTCCCTCCGTTGATCCTCCTGCTCCGGTGTTGGTCGAGGGGGAGTTGGAGTATGTGGTAGAGAAGATTTTGGATTCTCGTATTTCAAGACGGAAGCGTCAGTACCTGGTTAAGTGGAAGAGCTATGGTCAGGAGGATAATTCCTGGGTTGTTGCCTCCGATGTCCATGCTGCTGATTTAGTATGTGCCTTTCATTTAGCTCGTCCTGATCGGCCTGGGGGCCCTGGTGAGGGTTCGGTGACCCCTCCTCAAGGGGGGGTACTATTGTGAATTCCGTTCTCGGACTCCCTCCTGTGGTCATGAATGGTATTTTGGTGAGTTCTGTCCTTAGACTCCCTCTGTTGGCTTTGAGCGGAACTGCTGGTCCTTGAGGTTGGCTTTCTCAGCTGCCCTCGTTTATTGCTATGCTGGCTTCCCTATTTAACTCCACTCAGATCGTTACTTCATGCCAGCTGTCAATGTCTCAGTATTGGTTCAGATCTCTCTTGGACTTCTCTGATGACCTGTCTACTCCAGCAGAAGCTAAGTCCCTGCTAGGTCATTTGTTGTTACTGCTTCCTGAATATATTTCTTAGTACTAATTCTAGTTAAGCTTGCTATCATGATATTTCCTTGCTAGCTGGAAGCTCTGGGGGTGCAGAGTTGCACCTCCACACCGTGAGTCGGTGTGGAGGTCTTTTTGCTTACTCTGCGTGGTGTTTGTAGTTTTTTGTGCTGACCGCATAGTTCCCTTTTCTATCCTCTGACTATTTAGTGAAGACTGGCCTCCTTTGCTAAAACCTGTTTCATTCCTGTGTTTGTGACTTTCCTCTTAACTCACAGTCAATATATGTGGGGGCTGCCTTTTCCTTTGGGGAATTTCTCTGAGGCAAGGTAAGGCTTCTATTTCTATTCTTAGGGGTAGTTAGCTCTTAGGCTGTGAAGAGGCGTCTAGGGAGAGTTAGGTACACTCCACAGCTATTTCTAGTGTGTGTGATAGGAGTAGGGTTGCGGTCAGCAGAGTTCCTACTTCCCCAGAGCTTGTCCCTTGTTCTAGTTTAACCATCAGGTCATTCCGGGTGCTCCTAACCACCAGGTCCATAACAGGAAGCCCTGGGGACATACTTCACCTGTGGGAAGGTATTCCATCTAGCTGCCATAACATCACCCCAGCGGACCCCTAAGCAGCGTCAGTCACCCTGACCGAACACCACAGGTGGCATCACGAACACTTGACAAACTACACCTTTAATTGGGCGCCCCTTAGCAGGGCCACGGACCGGGTCGGGCCACCGTGACAGCCCCAGAACCGAGACCGAGGGACCCGGTACCGAGTACCCCACTGCCCTGCGCCTGGGGGCATTCCACATGCAATATCAATATATTAATTATATATTTTTTTCTCTTTGTTCCACAGCACCGTCGGCAGCATTCAGGAGCCTGCAGCAGAGTTGAACCTTTCTGGGTGGATCCCTCAGGAGTCCGCCACCGAGGGACACTTCGACAGTCCCAGCCCCTCTGCACCTTCTAAGCCTTCCCTCACATCTGATCCCTCGGTCCCATCCACCAGTGCTGGAGCACCCTGGCCGGCTGCACTGCATGAATCTGCTGGTGAGGATATAGCTTTTCCTCTACCCCACCCCTCTGATGCTGCCACCTCTACTACACCTGTGGCTTTGGGGCAGCAGCGCCAGAGGGGTCAGGTACAGAGCTATGCACCCGAGTTCTTGCACCTGAATTCATCCTTCCAGAACTGTCTGAGATTTTTGTCGGAGCAAATGGCCGGAGGTTTCAATTTGATAAATAAAAGCATTCTCGAGTTGCATACACTTCTGCTACGGATGCATTCAGATGCAAGTCAATCACCGAGCCACACTTTTTTCCGGTCGGTACTCGAGCGCATGGATAAGCTATCTCCTGATCAGCAGATGCAAGTAATGCAATCGTGCCAGTCTACTCGAGCGCTTGGAACCTCCCAAGCCACAACATCTGCCCCCCCTCCTGCACCTGCCCCCTCCAGCCATTGTACCTCTCTCCAGCCACTACCAGCATCCTGCCCCATACCAGCATCCTGCCCGTGCCCCATCCCAGCATCCTGACCCGTACCAGCATCCTGACCATGCCCGTCCCAGCATCCTGACCCATACCAGCATCCTGCCCCATACCAGTTCCCGCCAATATCTTTCACGCCTACTCTCCCTGCCCACTACCACCCGTCTATTTCACCCATCATGTCACTATCCCAACCCTCTTCTCCACCCATCACCTCTTCTGCCTCCCAATCCATCAACCACACCCTTCCAACCTTCCAAATTCCTAATACAACTTCCAGTTTCATGTCCACCCGTTCTCTTTCTTTCTCCATCCCTTCACCGCTACCTACTGATCCTTCACCACCACCACATTCCTCTTTCCACACTCACACTGACGATGTGTCCGAATCTGACAGCCCCTCCAGCAATATGTCCATCCCGAACTTTTTTAACTTATAAAGTTATATTTGTTAATAAAACTGGTTTTTTTTACACAATTTATCTTTTATTTAGAAGGTATAAGGTTAAATACGTTGGGTAAAAAAAGGTTTAATAATGTGGTTATAGGTTAAATACTTTGGTTACAACCCAAGCAGTTACATAACTTGGGTAAAAGAAGGTTAAATAATTTGGGTACAACCCAAACAGGTACATAACTTGGGTAAAAGAAGGTTAAATACTTTGGGTACAACCTAAACAGGTACATGACTTGGGTAAAAGAAGGTTAAATACTTTGGTTACAACCTAAACAGGTACATAACTTGGGTAAAGAAGGTTAAGGTTAAATACTTTGGGGCAACAAAACAGGTACACAACTTGGGTACAATAAGATAAAATACTAAGGGTTACAAGGTCCAAGACAAATTTTTGAAACTCTCTCATCCTGCCAGTCTATTCTTCCTTCAGGTGAAATAAAGTATTCTGCAAATTGGTCCCTCATTCGGGAAACTGACGCAGTCCTTCTATACGCAATGTTGTGATAATCAGCCAAGGTGGTTTCTTCTGAGTGGTTTTCAATGGAAATATGTTCCTTGCATATCACATAATTGTGCAGAACAACACACGCTTTCACCACCTCTTCAACAGTGTCAGTCTTCAAGTTTATAGCTGTCAATAGAACTTGCCATTTGGCGGTCAAAATCCCAAAAGCGCACTCCACCATTCTCCGTGCTCGTGTGAGGCGGTAGTTAAAAATTCTTTTAGCTTGCATTAATCCACTACTGGAGTAGGGTTTCAGCAGGTGTTTCAATAGTTGGAACGCTTCATCTCCAACACAAACAAAAGGCATTGGTGGCCTAGAGGTTTGAGGCAGTGGTCTTGGGAGGGGAATTGGAAGGTGTTTCCATACAGATGACGCCCCATTGCAGACAATTTGAAAACTTGGGAATCATTGAAGCGGCCATACGCCCCAATATCCACCGCTATAAATTTGTATTCCGCATCAGCGATGGCCATCGGCACAATGGAGAAGTATTTTTTTATAGTTGAAATATTCAGATCCAGAACCAGCCGGTTTCACGATGCGGATATGTTTCCCGTCCACTGCACCCAAGCAATTGGGAAACTGACACACTTGCTGGAATTTCTCGGCTACTTCCAACCAACTCTCCATTGTGGGATGTGGTATAAATTCGCTGTGCAAACAGTCCCACAGTGCACGGCAGGTGTGCTAGACAATTCCGGAGATGGTGGAAATCCCAAGTCTGAACTGGAAATGGAGTGACGAAAGGGATTCTCCAGTTGCAAGAAATCTGTGAATAAAAGCAAGGGAAAAATTAGTACAAAATACCATCAATAATCAGCTTTAACAGTAGGAGATACAATAAAAATTATTCCTAAAAAAGATCACTAAAAACTATTTAAAAAAAAATACCAACAACAACATTAAAGTGTGCTTTACATCATGAGATACAATAAAAATGGCTTACCGAAGAGTGACCATCAGACGCTCCTCCGGTGAAATGGAGAATCGGCAATACGTTTCACTCCTTTGGATGAGATGTCCAATTCAGTCCACCAACAGATCGAAGTTCTCCACTTTCATCTGCACATAGCTGAAAAACTTCTCTGGGCCTCCTCGTAGCTCCATGAATAAAGTAGAAAAGACTCCCCGCATCATTCTCTGTGCAGTGATGGGGTGGATCCACAAACGCCTTCGGCGCAGACACAGAATTCGCTGTCTCTCTCGCTCCTTCTCCAGAACAATAGTTTTCAAGCGATTCGCCTCCACAGTGAAATCTACATTTAGTATCTTCAGAATATTCACAATAACTTCATCCATCTTGCTCAAAACACTTGCTCCTCTACAACCTGTCACAGATGGGCTGTAGGAACACTGTATATATAGTTTTCAGGGGGCCAATCACATTTTGGAGCCTCACAGGGGCGTTTTTAAAAACCGGATCCGTCAAAAACCGGATAAAAAAAGGAAGAAATGGATGCAAACCGGATGGAACGGATCCGGTTTACCGCCGGATCCAGGTATCCTGATGTGTGAAAGTAGCCTAAGGGTTTCCCCACTAGTTATTAGGGTTAGGGGGGCAATCACTTTTTCACACAGGGCCCTGTAGGTTTGGATATCTTTTTCCTTTAATAATAAAGACCTTCATTTAAAAACGGTGTTTTCTTTGTCTATATTTAAATTTGTTTGGTGATCTGAAACATTTAAGCGTGACAAACATGCAAAAGAATAGAAAATCAGGAAGGGGGATATCTCTATGTTGTGAATAGACAGTCTTCTAGTTAAACAGCATTTGATGGCTTGTCACATACAGTACAGACCAAAAGTACCTCTTGAAGCTCATCAAGAGAATGCCAAGAGTGTGCAAAGCAGTCATCAAAGCAAAAGGTGGCTACTTTGAAGAACCTATAATATAAGATATATTTTCAGTTGTTTCACACTTTTTTGTTAAGTATATAATTCCACATGTGTTAATTCATCGTTTTGATGCCTTCAGTGTGAATGTACAATTTTCATAGTTATGAAAATACAGAAAAATCTTTAAATGAGAAGGTGTGTCCAAACTTTTGGTCCGTACTGTATATATATATATATATATATACACATATACATAGAAGGAAACCTGCGTGCCTCGATGAGAAATTGAGGGTATGCACGGTTGTCTATGGACACAGCACTTTTAAGCCTGAACTGCCTATTTTTGTATGTAATTTTTCCACTGACAGCAAGCAGAAATCTTAAAATTAGTGAGAAACTGGAACACAAAACATAAGTGCAATGTGCTGAAGATGCATGGACAGGAATGCAATTCTGATATCAGGAGTCGAATCCCTGTGTCTAATGATAGGGTTAATTGCACGCCATTAGCATAGTAATGAGCCCCCTCCCTGGTCCATTACAGGTGCCCCCTTTGGATGCAGGCTTGTTGTTTGCATGTCAATCAGTCTCCAGCCCTATCAGCCAGCACATCTCTGCAGTCCATAGCTGCCCTCCTCTCTCATTCCTACTTAATTGGTGTAAAATTGCAGCAAGTCCTCAGGTGATAATGTGTCTGCATTTACCGCCTGACTGATCCGCCCAAGATCTTCCATTCCAGCTTCATTAAATGCCCACTCTTGGCCGTTGGTCGGTGCCCCCCGGCTGTGAGTGTCAGGCTTGGTTTCCTGAGTTCTAGACACACAGCGCAGCGCTTTGTAGGTGTCCGCTTTGGCGACGTGTAGGGTTATGCACAGGTGAAAGAAATTTCCAACAACTGTGAACATTAACGGTCCATTTACAGTGCAAGAATATTCCTAGGGGGCGATAAATTTGATGTCTAAACAAGCTGCCGGATTGCACAAAGAAAAAAACATTTTTCTCGGCAGCACATCTGGTTGTGTAAAAAGGGCCTGTGCTGCTGAGAACAATAGCAATCTATTGTAGATCGTTATGTGTGCATCCGTATCGAGCAGGGTCAGACTGGGCCACCGGAGAATCGGAGGATTCTCCGGTGGGCCCAGGCCCTGACACCTTCTGGGCGTGGAGAGGAGTGAATTAATTTCACTTTAATAGCGGGCAGTGTTTGCCGCAAGCTGCGGCTAAACACTGCCCGCTATCAGAGCCCGCAGACCAGGGCCTCCACTCCCTCAGGGGCCCCCAACTCATATGGCCGCTATGGGGCCGTAAGTCAGGGGTCCCGGCGCCAGCACCACCCCCCAGCGCTCGTTAATAGGGAGAGAGCGTCAGATGACGGTCCCTCTCCCATCATTCCCCTCGCCGTTGACACAGCGGGTGCGCTATGACGTCACTTCATCGCGCACCTGCTGTGTGTGAGGCCGATGGCAGCGCAGCTCCTGACATCGGAGCACAGCCACCGCCGTGGGAGCGAGGAGGACAGGTGAGTATTGTGTTTTTTTTATATTAGTGAGTCCTGGTTGTATGGGAGGACAGCTGCATGATGCCCTATGGGGGAAGGGTGAGCTGCATGTTGCCCTATGGGGAGGGTGAGCTGCATGGTACCCTATGGGGTGGGTGAGCTGCCTGATACCCTATGGGGGGAGTGAGTTGCATGATACCCTATGGGGGAAGTGAGCTGCATGATACACTACATGATACCCTATGGAAGGTGGGGTGAGCTGCATGATACCCAATGGAAGGTGGGGTGAGCTGCATGATGCCCTATGGAAGGGGGATGAGCTGCATGATACCCTATGGGGGGAGTGAGCTGCCTGATACCCTATGGGGGAGTGAGCTGCCTGATACCCTATGGGGGAGTGAGCTGCCTGATACCCTATGGGAGAAGTGAGCTGTATGATACCCTATGGGGGGAGTGAGTTGCATGATGCCCTATGGAAGGGGGGTGAGCTGCATGATACACTATATGATACCCTATGGAAGGTGGGGTGAGCTGCATGATGCCCTATGGAAGAGGGGTGAGCTGCATGTTGCCCTATGGAAGAGGGGTGAGCTGCATGTTGCCCTATGGGGGGAGTGAGCTGCCTGATACCCTATGGGAGAAGTGAGCTGTATGATACCCTATGGGGGGAGTGAGTTGCATGATACCCTATGGAAGGGGGGGTGAGCTGCATGATACACTATATGATACCCTATGGAAGGTGGGGTGAGCTGCATGATGCCCTATGGAAGGGAGGTGAGCTGCATTATGCCCTATGGAAGAGGGGTGAGCTGCATGTTGCCCTATGGGGGGAGTGAGCTGCCTGATACCCTATGGGAGAAGTGAGCTGTATGATACCCTATGGGGGGAGTGAGTTGCATGATACCCTATGGAAGGGGGGTGAGCTGCATGATACACTATATGATACCCTATGGAAGGTGGGGTGAGCTGCATGATACCCTATGGAAGGGGTGTGAGCTGCATGATGCCTTATGGAAGAGGGGTGAGCTGCATGTTGCCCTATGGGGGGAGTGAGCTGCCTGATACCCTATGGGGGGAGTGAGCTGCCTGATACCCTATGGGAGAAGTGAGCTGTATGATACCCTATGGGGGGAGTGAGCTGCATGATACCCTATGGAAGGGGGGTGAGCTGCATGATACACTATATGATACCCTCTGGAAGGTGGGGTGAGCTGCATGATGCCCTATGGAAGGGAGGTGAGCTGCATGATGCCCTATGGGGGGAAGGGTGAGCTGCATGTTGCCCTATGGGGGGAGTGAGCTGCCTGATACCCTATGGGAGAAGTGAGCTGTATGATACCCTATGGGGGGAGTGAGCTGCATGATACCCTATGGAAGGGGGGTGAGCTGCATGATACACTATATGATACCCTATGGAAGGTGGGGTGAGCTGCATGATGCCCTATGGAAGAGGGGTGAGCTGCATGATACCCTATGGAAGGTGGGGTGAGCTGCATGATGCCCTATGGAAGAGGGGTGAGCTGCCTGATACCCTATGGGGGAGTGAGCTGCCTGATACCCTATGGGGGAGTGAGCTGCATGATACCCTATGGAAGGGGTGTGAGCTGCATGATACCCTATGGAAGGGGGGTGAGCTGCATGATACCCTATGGGGGGAGTGAGCTGCATGATACCCTATGGGGGGAGTGAGCTGCATGATACCCTATGGGGAGGGTGAGCTGCATGATACCCTATGGGGAGTGTTATGAACTGGTGGCCTAGGAGCAGCATGGACGAGCTCTGGAGTAGGTGGCCTCTATACTGACCGCAGACCCTGAACTTACCACATCAACTAGAAGTAGCCGTGGGATGTTCCTGTCACTCCCTAGACACCTCGTCACGGCCGGAGGACTAATTACACCTAAAGAAAGAAACAGGAATACTATCTTGCCTCAGAGAAAATTCCCAAAGGAAAGGCAGCCCCCCACAAATATTGACTGTGAGAGGAGAGGGAAATTACAAACGCAGACTGAAAACAGAATTTAGCAAAGGAGGCCACGCTACCTAGAAAGAAAAGACAGGAAAGAGTACTGTGCGGTCAGTATAAAAAATACTACAAAATCCACCACAGAGAATACAAAAATCTCCACACCTAACTAAAGGCATGGAGGGTAACTCTGTGACTCCAGAGCTTCCAACTTGGCTGAGTAAATCTTAACACAGACAAAGCTGGACAAGAAAAAACATAGCAATTCACAGAACTATTAAGTCCACCGCATGTGGACTGCAAAAACAGAGCCAGGACTTATCTTTGATGATTTGGACAATCCAGAAGGAGAAACCAAGCAGAGATGTGGATCCCTAGAAAACAATGGACAACTGGCACTCAATAAAGGAAGGAGCCAGACTAAATAGCCCCGTCCAAAGTGGAAGCAGCTGATGACTGTTGTGAAGGACAAACAGCAGCACTACCACTTATAACCACCGGAGGGAGCCCAAGAGCAGAACCCACAACAGAATTCACAACAGGGGAGGGTGAGCTGCATGATACCCTATGGGGAGGGTGAGCTGCATGATACCCTATGGAAGGGGGGGTGAGCTGCATGATACCCTATGGGGGAGTAAGCTGCATGATACCCTATGGGGGAGTGAGCTGCATGATACCCTATGGGGGAGTGAGCTGCATGATACCCTATGGAAGGGGGGTGAGCTGCATGATACCCTATGGGGGAGTGAGCTGCATGATACCCTATGGGGGGAGTGAGCTGCATGATACCCTATGGGGGGTGAGCTGCATGATACCCTATGGGGGGAGGGTGAGCTGCATGATACCCTATGGGGGAGTGAGCTGCCTGATACCCTATGGGGAGGGTGAGCTGCATGATACCCTATGGGAGTGTGAGCTGTATGATACTCTATGGGGGGAGCTGCATGATATCCTATGGGGGGAGCTGCATGATACCCTATGAGAGGGGGCAGCATGATACCCTATGAGAGAGGGCAGTGTGATACCCTATGGGGGTAGTGTGATGCCCTATGAGGGGGGCAGCATAATACCCTATGGGGGCAGCATGATACCCTATGAGGGGGCTACATTAAATTCTGTGGGGGGGCTGCATTATTTTCCATGAAGGGGCTGCATTTTACCTTATGAGGGGGCTGCATTATACTCTGAGCAGGCTACATTCTATTCTGTGGGGGGCTGTATTATACTATTTGAAGGGGGCTGCATTATACCCTATGAGGGGGCTACATTATATTCTATGGGGGGCTGCATTATACCTTATGAGGGAGTTGCTCTATACTCTAAGGGGGCTACATTATACCCTACGGGGGGGCTGCATTATACTTTGAGGCTGGTTGCATTATATTCTATGGGGGCTACATTATATTCTATGGGGCACTGCATTATTTGCTATGAGGGGGTACATTATCTATATATATAATTGTCTAAGGGTTTTTCTGTCTGTCCTGGAAATCCCGCATCTCTGATTGCAGATGGGCACAGCATGGCGACGATGTTGTCATAAAGGTTGCCTCGACCAATCAGCGACGGGCACAGCCTGCCGCGAATTCACCTCGACCAATCAGCGACGGGCACAGTATCGACGTAGATGTCATAATGGTTGCCATGGCGACAATGATGTCATAAAGGTTGCCTCGACCAATCAGCGACGGGCACAGTCTGCCGCAAATTCTGGAATCATCATTGTCCATATACTACGGGGACATGCATATTCTAGAATACCCGATGCGTTAGAATCGGGCCACAATCTAGTATTCTATATGAGGGCTGCATTATATTCTGTGAGGGGGCTACTTTATATACTATGAGGGGGATACATTGTACCCTATGAGGGGGCTACTTTATATTCTATGAGGGGGGGCTACCCCAACCCCTGCTACATAATTAAGACATGTACTATCTTATATTATACCCTGGTATTAGCGTGTTTTAGCACACAATTGGTGGTCTTGTATTTTTTGCTATGTAGCTACATAGTGGGCCCCAAGAATGATTTTCTCTGGTGGGCCCAAGGTTCTCCAGTCCGACGCTGGTATCGAGGTCTCTCTGTGCAAACGACCACCAATCCGTCAATATTTTCCGATCAGTGGTCCATTTAATACCGCACGGTAAAGTAATGTAAACCCACTGCAGTATGGTGGGGGTAAATGAACACAGGTCACCGGTAACACCAATTAGCGATTATACTGTAGACATGTAATTGATGAGGTACACAGTACGCATGGCCAGGACTGGAAACAACCTCAAGGAAAAGAAACCTGAAGAAGGGCAACTCTCGGGGGTGTAAAAGAAGTGGCAGTCACATGCGGGCCTTTATGGCAGAGGGTACCAAATGCCCCTTTGCTCCATAAAAAGACACCAGTATTATAAACAGGACATGGTACTGTAGGTGGGGCCCCCAATACAGATTTTTTCATTGGGGACCTGAAGCTTCAAGTTAGATCTCTGCCCTTCCGCCATAAAGTAAGACTTCATCACTGTAATAGTTTGGGGTCACAGCATAAATTTAAGAAAATATTAACCTTTGCTCCTGATTTAAGACTGTACCTGTTTAACCTAATTGAGGAATTTGTTGTCATGTCACAGCCCGTCCTTCTATATCAGTAAAAGGAGCCGCTGCCAAATGACAGCAATGGTGGCCATGAGCCATAAAATGCACAAGGTATGAGGCCCGAGGACAGGGGACCCCCTGTGACTGTCACCCAAGATGCCCACATGCACCTAGATCTGGTCTTCAGAGACGCTAATAGTTTATGTGCCCTCCATATCAACTCTTAGATCTCTGCATATCCGTAACGGCAGCCATTTTGGTTGCTACTCAACTTACATAGCAACAGAATAACTATGAATTCCTCTGCTCCCTGTGTTGTGACTTTGGAGGGTCCTGAGATGAGGGGCCGGGATGATGTCATGGGAATCATAGTATAAGTATCACTCTGCCGGATGTGACACGATGAAGGATTGCTTCAGACATGACTGCCTAGAGGAATTCTGCTGTGATCACAAGCAGAACAGCATGTAAGACCAGATGGACCCTCATCCAGCCATGAGCCAGGTGCCCGCCAAAAGCTGCCGCCGCTGCTGGGAGAGGATTGGGTGGACGAGTCTATGGTAAACACCCCATGGAGTGCTGTAATATGCCGCACTGACTGTACTCATGATGTCGAGAATGATCCATCTATGGATGGAGATACAATAAAGGGACACAAGTATGTGCCCCCTACACATCGCACTTCCAGGAGCCTTTCTAACCTCCCATGCTACATCCATAGAAACTAATATGGATATAACAGCTTCAGCTCTTCTGGGAAGGTTTTCTACAAGATTTTTCAGGCTTCTGTGAGAATTTCTGCCCCATCGTCCAGAAGAACATTTGTGAGGTCAGACTTTGTTGTTGGGGGATCAAACAGATAAGGCGGCACTCTGCAGTGCTATAACATGCAAACATGAAATATGAAAATTGAATTGCATTACTGCACTTAGAAATATGAAAAATTGAGAAAGCCTAGAGCATAAATTGGCCAATTTATGTGTACCTGGCAGCCACGCTAAGGCGATTCTCGATGCCAGGACCTAATGCCAACCCTCTCTTAGTCTACATTTCTCTGGGAACCTAATATGAATCCTCTCTTGGACTAAAGTCTATATCTCTGTGGAGGGGTAGGGTCCTGCTGCAATTAAAAATACCTAAGGCTAAGGGGAAGAGTGCTCAGTCAGAAGGCTAATACAAATATCAAAAAAATATTAAAAAAATTAAAACAACTCATTTATGTTAGGATGTGATGTTTTTAGATATTTGTATTAGCCTTCTGACTGAGCATGCAGCTCTTGGTGGGGGCTGATGCTATTACCAGAGGAGGTGTGGACTATGCAGTTAGGCTCCTATTGGGAATACTAAGATAAAATAAAAAAATGTAAAATAAATTTTAAATATATTTTAAAAATTCAGTAAATATAACATTTTAACTCTCCTTCCATTTTCCCACTTTAAAAGTACAGAATTTTTTTTTATTTATTTATTTTTTTTAAAGGATATATATTTGGAATCGTTACATCCTTTAAAAAAAACAAAAAATTAAGTATCCTGTATGGTGACTAGGTTGCCAGGTCATTTTTACTGCAAAATGAGCTCGGTAATAACAAAACCCCTCAAAATAATTGCAGAATTGCAGGGGTTTTTTTACAATTTCATTGGACTTGAAAAGAGCAAAAGTAAAAAAAAATGGTTGAGATGGGAAAGAGTTAAACAATTTATGTAAGTCTTTTTTTTATTATTTTCGTATCTGATATCTATTCAGCAAATATTACAGCTTTTTCCATTAACGCTCATATGTAGAACTACATATCCCAGCATGCAATGACTTGCTGAGGATTCTGGTTTTTCATCAGCTTGAAACACATAGGTTGGGGATGACTGGTATACGGGAAGCAAACAACAGGCAGGAGAACATGACTATATGGTGCTCCCTGTTGGTCAGATGTGGTACTGCAATAGATAATCTTGTGCTTTGATATCAGCATATCCCTGGTCTCCATATGCTTTAATAACAGTTTATTCCCAATGCCATGCAGTATCAAAGAAACACCTGATGGCTCCTATTGTACTGTTTGTTCTAAACCTTCCAGGTCAAGAATAGTGAAAAGCTGTAGTGAAAATTGAAACATGTAAAAGTCATAAATGCCAACAATTTTAGATCATGCAGAGCTTTGTTCTCCATTGCTCACTTATTGCTTTAATATAGTACCTAAATGAAAGTAAAAAAAATAATACTGCCATACAGTACACATGCTGAGAATAAAGAGCAACAAAGAACATTTCTTTAAACAGACAATACCATCATATAGCGGTTACTAATAATAATATAGTGACTGCATAATACTGTCACACAGTGCTTACAAAATGCAGTCATATAGTGCTTACACTATACCTTCATACGGTGGTTACATATTGTCGTTATATAGTACAAACATAATAATATCATATAGTGCTTACATTTTACAATCATACAGCGGATATATAGTACTCTCATACAGCGCTTACATAATGCAGTCATACAGTGCTTATATTTTACCATCATACAGTGCTTGCATAATAATGTCATGCAGTGGTTATAGAATTCAGTCATATAGTGGTTTCACTGTACCATTACTCCATGCTTCCTACTTAATACCATCATATAGTGCTTACATTATTCAATCATACAGTGGTTACATAATACCGTCATATGGTGCTTACATTATACAATCATACAGTGGTTACATATTACTTTCATATAGTTCTTATATTATACAATCATACAGTGGTTCCATAATACCATCATATAGTGCTTACATTATACAGTTATACAGTGGTTACATAATACCGTCATATAGTGCTTGCATTATGCAATCATACAGTGGTAACATATTACTGTCATATAGTGCTTATATTATACAATCACACAGTAGTTACATAATACCGTCATATAGTGCTTACATTATACAATCATACAGTGGTTACATATTACTGTCATACAGAGCTTACATTATACAATCATACAGTGGTTACATAATACCGTCATATAGTGCTTATATTATACAATCACACAGTAGTTACATAATACCGTCATATAGTGCTTACATTATACAATCATACAGTGGTTACATATTACTGTCATATAGTGCTTACATTATACAATCATACAGTGGTTACATAATACCATCATATAGTGCTTATATTATACAATCATACAGTGGTTACATAATACTGTCATATAGTGCTTGCATTATACAATCATACAGTGGTTACATAATACCGTCATATAGTGCTTACATTATACAATCATACAGTGGTTGCATATTACCGTCATATAGTGCTTACATTATACAATCATACAGTAGTTGCATAATACCGTCATATAGTGCTTACATTATACAATCATACAGTGGTTACATAATACCGTCATATAGTGCTTGCATTATACAATCATACAGTGGTTGCATAATACTGTCATATAGTTCTTACATTATACAATCATACAGTAGTTGCATAATACCGTCATATAGTGCTTGCATTATACAATCATACAGTAGTTGCATAATACCGTCATATAGTGCTTACATTATACAATCATACTATGGTTACATAATACCGTCATATAGTGCTTACATTATACAATCATACAGTAGTTGCATAATACCATCATATAGTGCTTACATTATACAATCATACAGTGGTTGCATAATACCGTCATATAGTGCTTACATTAGACAATCATACAGTAGTTGCATAATACCGTCATATAGTGATTACATAATAAAATCATACTGTGGTTACATAATACCGTCATATAGTGCTTACATTATACAATCATACAGTGGTTACATATTACTGTCATATAGTGATTACATGATAAAATCATACTGTGGTTACATAATGCCGTCAAATAGCAATTACATAATACTGTCATATGTTGCTTACAAAATGTTTCTGCAATACAATACCTCACATAGCTAAAATGTGGCAAATATACCACTGCTGTATGATGTAGTGTAATAGTGCTATATATAGTATATATATATATATATATATATATATATATATGTATATATATATATATATATACATATATATATATATATATATATATATAATAGTATATAGGCCACCTGTGTAGCCGACTACAGACCGTGTCATCACATAAAGGGTTTGGACACTTTCAGGGCAGGGCTGTTTTATTTTTATATACTTTTCAGTAACATTTTCGCATTTGGGTTCCATTAGAGCAATATTGCCCCGTTTGGCTTTTGAGGCTCTTTGCTCCCTGCACATTTCTGGCTGCAGATTGAGATTAACTAGTAATCCATCAGTGAGCTCCTTCTGACCGGGAGTTTGTAACTCTTCTATCTGTCCTTTCTCTGAACTTCTCTGTGCTGGTTTATGACCACAAGGAAAGCTGAACCTTCATGTGACCTTAAATCTACTAAGAGGAGCTCGGTAAAAGACAGATAAGGGAGTTACAGTCTCTCTGCGAGAATGAGCTCACTGACGGATCCATAGTCAACTTATTCTGCAGCCGGCGATAGACGAAGAAACACAGAAGCTACAGAAGGAAAACGGTGCAAAATTTTGAATGACACCAAATCGTAAAAATTATCGCACACCAATATACATGCATGTAAAAAAGAAAAATGCCCCATGATTTATGTTCGTGTCTCCATATAGAAGTTCTACAACTGTGATGGTGCCTTATAGGTGACCAGGACTTTTTCCCCAGCCTTGTATACCTGCCCATAGATTGCCCTTCGTTTACTCTTTCAGTCTCTTCCCCGAAGTTTCCTTCAGTCATTTATTCTCTGGAGTAAGAAGTTCACCGCCTCTCAACACTCCATTGTCCAGTAACAGGTCAGCCCCCCGTATCGCAGGTCACTGGGGGTCTGAACAATGGCTCCCTCACTGACAGCGCAAGGTGTTAAGGAAGACTAGTGAAATATGGTGCTTTTTTAACTTAGGTCATCTTCACTCAACCCAAAACTCTCACACTGTCCTTGTGAACTTCTCAAGAACCTACTCTACTGACAAGATACCTGGTGGAGGTCTCCGGGGACCGAGGTGTTGAAAATGCCTTATTGCCATTAATATATAGATGGGTTAATGCTGTAGGAAAGGTAAATGGCCTTGTTGAAATACGCACTGGGACGCCTTTTGTGCAAACAGGTACGTAGGATATGTTGACCCAGGGCACCACTCCTCTCAGCGAGGTCAATGGTGGTCTATCTCAGGATGGGATCTGTTCTTGGGCTTCATAACATTCATTGGAAATTGATTAAAGGGGACATGTCAGATCCCATAACTGGTCTAAACCGCTACTATAGATGCGCCAAATGGTGTATTTGAATGACATATTTTAAGCGACAAAGTAACGAATGAAGATAGTCCAGTCTCAGATCTTCTGATCACTCTACATGTGCGATGTGTCGGGTGTCCAGCTATAATGGAGATTGTACTGAGGCTGTCAACCATAACCAGGGAGGTGAGGCTAGAAGATCTGCGGTAGGGCTAGTCCTGGAAAATAGATGCCTCTCTGGGCTAGTCCTGGAAAATAGATGCCTCTCTGGGCTAGTCCTCCCCTCTCTGGGCTAGTCCTGCTTCATTTGCACATGCGACCCTGTAGACTAAGGGCTCATTCAGGCATCCAATTTTTTCGCGTACGAGAAAATTGACCAAACTCTGATCAGCGTCTGAGCAGAATATTCCGTCCAGAGTTTAATAAGAGTGTGGTACGAATGTCATCTGATTTTCTCATACGTGGAGAAATTTGAAAAAAAATGGTCTTCACTTTTTCCATTCTGAAAGTCCGTGCATATCGGAACCTCACCCGGATGTCATCCCAGCCTGGTCCGATTTTTCATAGACCCATTGACTTGGATTCCCCATTTTGATCCGACTCTCGGGTCAAAATTGGACATCTCCAATATTTGTAGAGGACCATTTGGTTCGAGGAAAAAAATTGGACATGTGAATTGTCCCATAGAATATCATGGGGACGAGTGTTGTTCGTTAAAAACACGAATAGCACTCGTACGCAAAAATCAGATATCTGAATAAGGCCTAAAACTTCATTTTTAAATCATAGTAGCATTATTGAGCCACTCAGAAGACTTCATAAGAAGACAGGATTCTGCATACAGCGGGTGAAATAAGTATTGAACACGTCACCAATTGTCTAAGTAAATATACTGTATTTCTACAGGTGCTATTGACATGAAATTCTCACCAGATGTCATGAACAACGTATCCAATCCATACAGGCAAAGAGACCAGCCATAGATATCCATAAATTATGTGCAATAATGAGAAATGACACAGGGAAAAGGTATTGAACACGTGAAGAAAGAGAGGATCAAAAAGCCATGCAAAGTCCTGACACCAGCTGAAATCTATCAATGATTAAAAATGCAATCCTACCACTTAGTGAAAAATATCATCAGCTATTCAGTTGATGGCCTATATAAAAAAGTCTCGTCACCAAGGTGCCGCACAAGGAATATTTCATGATGGGTAAAACCGGTTAGCTGTCTCAAGACTTTCACAACCTTATTGTTGGAAAACATACACTGATGGCATTGGTTAAGGAAAAAATTCTAAACTTGTAAAGGTTCCAGTGAGCACTATTGGTGCCATAATCTAGAAGGGAAAAGAACATCATTTCACCATAAACTGGCCATGATTAGGTGCACCCCCCCAAGATTTCAGACAATCTGATTTCCGGTCAGATGAGACCAAAATTGAACCTTTGGCTGCCATAATACCCACCAGATTTGGAAGACAAAACGCACTGCATATCACCCCCAAAACACCATACAAACAGTAAAATTTGGAGGTGGGAACATCATGGTGTGGGGCTGCTTTTCAGGATACGGCATTGGCAAGCTTGATATAATTGAAGGAAGGATGAATGGACAAATGGACATTTCAGCAAGACAATTGATTTCAGAGAAAGAAAATAAATCTGCTAGACTGGCCCAGTCAATTACTGGACCTGAATCCAATAGAAAATGTATGGAAGGAACTAAAGCTCAGAGCTCATAGATGGAGCCCATGGGACCTTCGGGATTCGCAGAGTGTTTGTGTGGAAGAATAGGGAAAAATCACACTTGAGCAATGCCTGCGACTAGTTTCTCCATACAGGAGGCATCTTGAAGCGTCATCACTAACAAAGGCTTTTGTTCAAAATATTAATTAAATTTCAGTAAAAAGTGTTCAATACTTTTTTCCTGGGTCATTTCTCATTATTATCCACAACTTAACTTATGGACATTTATGGATTGATCTCTTTGCCTGTGTGGATTGGAAGGGTTGCTTCGGACATCTGATCAGAATTTCATGTCAATAGCACCTTTAGAAATATATTTACTTAGAAAATTGACGACGTGTTCAATACCTATTTCACCCCCTGTATGTAGTGATATAGCAGCAGTTATATAGCAGCTTTGAACAGTTGTGGGACTTTAGCAGCTCTTAACAGGGGTTCACAATCTAAATTTCCTATCTGTATGCCCTTGGAGTGTGGGAGCAAACCGGAGAACACAGAGGAAACCCACATAAACAGAGCACAACAGAACATACAGTGCCCATATAATAGTGCTATACAGTGAGTACATACAGGAACATTGCTGTATGAAGCCATTTTGACAATGCAACATAGTGCCATAAAATAGCATTATACAGTGCTCAAATAATATTGCCATACAGTGAACACACAGTGATGTATATAGTAAAAATGATCTTGCTAAATAGTGCCATAGAACAGTATTATACAGTGCTCATATAATAGTGCCACACAGTATACATATAAAAGTGTTGTACAGAGTGCTATTTAGAGTCAAAGTAACAGTGCCCCTATAATAGTGTCATACACTGAGCACATACCAGTGCTATACAGAGACAATATTATAATGCTATGTAGTGCCATAGATTAGTGTAATGCAGAGCCCATATAGCAGTGCCATACAGTACACATACGATGGTGCAATACATAATCAAAGTAATTGTGCAAGGCAGGGCCACCATCAGGGCATTACTGCCCTGACTGGCGTATGTGGCCCGGTGGGCAGAGGGGGCCCGTCACATCTGCTCACCGGGCCCCTACTGGTAGGCTAAACCGGGCCCTTAGCGGCGCTGCAGCAACACTATTGACGTGCTGGACACACTGGGGGTAGAATGCTGGAGCACTGGAGGCAGGATGCTGGAGCACTGGGGCAGAATGCTGGAGACACTGGGGCAGAATGCTGGACACACTGGGGGCAGAATGCTGGACACACTGGGAGCAGAACGCTGGACACACTGGGAGCAGAATGCTGGACACACTTGGGGCAGAATGCTGGAGATACTGGGGTAGAATGCTGGACACACTGGGGGCAGAATGCTGGACACACTGGGGGCAGAATGCTGGACACACTGGGGGCAGAATGCTGGAGCACTGGGGGCAGAATGCTGGAGACACTGGGGGCAGAATCCTGGACACACTGGGGCAGAATGCTGGACACACTGGGGCAGAATGCTGGAGAAACTGGGGCAAAATGCTGGAGCACTGGGGGCAGAATGCTGGACACACTGGGGCAGAATGCTGGAGCACTGGGGCAGAATGCTGGACACACTGGGGCAGAATGCTGGAGCACTGGGGCAGAATGCTGGACACACTGGGGGCAGAATCCTGGACACACTGGGGCAGAATGCTGGACACACTGGGGCAGAATGCTGGAGCACTGGGGCAGAATGCTGGACACACTGGAGGCAGAATGCTGGAGCACTGGGGCAGAATAATGGACACACTGGGGCAGAATACTGGAGCACTGGGGGCAGAATGCTGGACACACTGGGGGCAGAATGCTGGAGCACTGGGGGCACGACTGGAGACAGGTGGGGCAAGAATGGAGATACGGGGCAGACTGAAAGACATGGGGGCAGGATTGGATCATGGGGCAGGATGGATACAATGGAGACAGATGGGGCAGGATGGGGAGATCATATGGGGCAGGATGGATACTCATGAGGGCAGGATGGGAGAACATATGGCTGGAGCCAGGAATGAGATACACGGGGCCAGGATGGGGAATATTATTACCATAGGGGCTAATTAAGGGATATTATTACTGCAGTCATGTATTCATTTTATTTTTTGAGGATACTGTTTTAAATGGGGGGCGGTCCTGTTACTGTGTAGAGTGATACTATGTCGCCTTTTTTTCTTCATGTGGTGCAATGTAGAAGTTGGGAAAAATTAAGTAATGTGTTCTGCAAGCGGAGCTCGAGATAACTGTGTTATTTCCTGCAGAGACGAGCCCTGGCTGGAAGAAGTGATGGCGGTCTGTGCTGGATGAAAGATGAAAAACAATGATGAAGGACTTCACCTAGAGACGTCACTGGTGAGTCAGTGTGTTACCTATACACTGACACTATACACTGTACAGTATACAATATACAGAGGTCCTCTGTATAATGTCACCAGAGATCACTGTATTAGCTGTACATTATATACAGAGCTCCTGTGTATAATACCACCAGTGATCACTATTACCTGTACACAGACACTGCATACTAAGTACAGATCTCCTGTGTATAATGGCACTGATGGTGATAGTATTGTGTTTTTTTTTATTACTGATCAGTATTGTAGTATTCAGTCACTGTGTGGTGGTAATATGTGGTCTGGACATGGTGTTGCGGTATTTGTCCCTTGTATGTGCTATTTGATCACTTTGTGGTGGTAATATGTGGTCTTGACATGGTGTAGCGATATATGTTACCTGTATTTGATATTATTTGGTCACTGGTGGTAATATGTGGTCTGGTCATGGTGCAGTGGTATTTGTTCGTTGTATGTGATATTATTGGTCATTTTAAAAATTGAAAAATAAATAAAAATGTACCTAAATTGTATTGCATATTTTAACAAATATTTAGTAGGTTACAGTAGAGTAGGGCCTGGCCAAAAGTGTCCACCGTGTTATGGTGGTGGCTTAAAAAATCTTTTGGCCAAATCAAAAGCTGCTGGCTATATGTGTGATCTGGTGATGGGAACTGTTAATGTGTGATAGGTGAGAAGTGGAGTTTTTCCAAAAGAGAGCAGTGGGACTGTGGACAGTTCGAGAGGTGGAGCGTGGAGGCGGGGCTGGGGTGGAGCCTGGGCGGAGTCTCAAGGGGGCCAAAAAATTTTTGCCAGTATGGGGCCCCTAAATTTCTAGTGGCAGCCCTGGTGCAAGGTAGTACAATGGAACAGAGTATTACAGTCCATATAATAGTGCCATACGGTGAGCACATAAAAGTGCTGTACAGAGTCAATATTATAATGCTACATAGTTCCATAGAATAGTGCAATACAGCGCCCATATAATAGTGCCATACAGTATACATATGACGGTGCTGTATAGGGTGAAAGTAATTGTGCACCGAAGTGCAATAGAGCAGTGTTATACAGTGCTCATATAGTAGTGCCATACAGTGAGCACATACACTCACCAGCCACTTTATTAGGTACACCATGCTAGTAACGGGTTGGACCCCCTTTTGCCTTCAGAACTGCCTCAATTCTTCGTGGCATAGATTCAACAAGGTGCTGGAAGCATTCCTCAGAGATTTTGGTCCATATTGACATGATGGCATCACACAGTTGCCGCAGATTTGTCGGCTGCACATCCCAAAGATGCTCCATACAAGGCAGGATGGATCCATGCTTTCATGTTGTTTACGCCAAATTCTGACCCTACCATCCGAATGTCGCAGCAGAAATCGAGACTCATCAGACCAAGCAACGTTTTTCCAATCTTCTACTGTCCAATTTCGATGAGCTTGTACAAATTGTAGCCTCAGTTTCCTGTTCTTAGCTGAAAGGAGTGGTACCCGGTGTGGTCTTCTGCTGCTGTAGCCCATCTGCCTCAAAGTTCGACGCATTGTGCGTTCAGAGATGCTCTTAGGCCTACCTTGGTTGTAACGGGTGGCGATTTGAGTCACTGTTGCCTTTCTATCAGCTCGAACCAGTCTGCCCATTCTCCTCTGACCTCTGGCATCAACAAGGCATTTCCGCCCACAGAACTGCCGCTCACTGGATTTTTTTTCTTTTTCGGACCATTCTCTGTAAACCCTAGAGATGGTTGTGCGTGAAAATCCCAGTAGATCAGCAGTTTCTGAAATACTCAGACCAGCCCTTCTGGCACCAACAACCATGCCACGTTCAAAGGCACTCAAATCACCTTTCTTCCCCATACTGATGCTCGGTTTGAACTGCAGGAGATTGTCTTGACCATGTCTACATGCCTAAATGCACTGAGTTGCCGCCATGTGATTGGCTGATTAGAAATTAAGTGTTAACAAGAAGTTGGACAGGTGTACCTAATAAAGTGGCCGGTGAGTGTATAGTGCTGTATAGTGCCATAGAGCATCATTATATAGTGCCCAAATAATAGTGCCATAAAGTGAACACATTACGCTGTATAGAGTCAAAATGAGGTGGCTACACGAAGCTGATGAGCAGGACCGGCATTAGCAGCAGGCAGACCAGGCAGCTACCTAGGGCCCCCCACTCCCAGGGGCCCCCTGTCAGTGGCGTGCTGCTAATAGAGGCACTACATGCAGTCGCTATGGGGACGCCGGTACAGTTCAAAGCAATGATGGAGGAGAGAGCGTCAGATGAAGCTCCCTCTCCCATCATTCCCCTCTGCCTCTGACACTGCAGATGCGCGATGACGTCACTTCATCGCGCACCCGCTGTGTGCCGGGCCCGGGCAGTGCAGCATCTGAGACCGGAGGAGAGCCTGGAGCAGCGCGGGGCATGAGGAGAGGTGAGGATTGTGTGGGGGTTTTTGCTTTTTTTTAATATATCAGTGAATACTGGACTGTGGGGCCATTCTCGTGGGGGAGTCTGTATTATATTCTGTGGGGGGCACATTATATTCTATGGGGAGGTGGGCTGTATTATATTCTGTGGGGGGTACATTACATTCTATGGGGATGTGGGCTGTATTATATTCTGTGGGGGGCACATTATATTCTGTGGGGATGTGGGATGTATTATATTCTATGGGGGGTACATTATATTCTATGGGGAGGTGGGCTGCATTATATTCTGTGGGGGTCACATTACATTCTATGGGGAGGTGGGCTGTATTATATTCTGTGGGGGGTACATTACATTCTATGGTGATGTGGGTTGTATTATATTCTATGGTGGGTACATTATATTCTATGGGGATGTGAGCTGTATTATATTCTATGGAGGGTACATTACATTCTATGGGGATGTGGGCTGTATTATATTCTATGGGGGGTACATTATATTCTATGGGGAGGTGGGCTGTATTATATTCTCTGGGGTGCTACATTATATTCTATGAGATCTGTATTATATTTATTATATTCTATGAGGGGTGATTGCATCATACTCTATGAAGGGGCTACATTATACTATATGAGGGGGCTACATTGTATTCTATGGGGGGCTGCATTATATTCTATGGGGGGCTAAATTGTACTGTATGGGGGTGGACTTCATTATACTTTATGAGGGTGCTACATTATATTCTATGGGGGTGGCATAATACTATATGAGGAGGGCAACATTGTATTCCATGGAGGGGCTACATTATACTATATAAGGGGGCTGCATTATATTTTATGGAGGGGCTGCATTATATTTTGTGGGGGCTACCACATATTCTATGGAGGGGCTGCATTATATTCTGTGGGGGCTACCACATATTCTATGGAGGGGCTGCATTATACTATGAGGGGGGCTGAATTATACTCTATGGGGTGGCTGTATTATACTCTATGGGGTGGCTGAATTATACTATATCGAGGACTATGGGGAATACATTACACTACATTAAGAATTATGGGGTTCATTATACTATGGGAAGTGAATTGTACTACATGGATGACTATGGCGGTGCATTATATTATATGGAGCACTATGAGGAGTGTATTATACTATATGGAGGACTGAAGAGTGTATTATACTATATGGAGGACTGAGCAGTGTATTTTAATATATGGAGGACTAAGAGGAGTGTATTATACTATATGGAGGACTGAGGAGTGTATTATACTATATGGTGGACTATGAGGAGTGCATTATACTATATGGAGGACTATGAGGAGTGTATTATACTATATGGAGGACTGAGGAGTGTATTATACTATAAGGAGGACTATGAAGAGTGTATTATACTATATGGAGTACTATGAGTAGTGTTATACTATATGGAGGACTGAGGAGTGTATTATACTATATGGAGAACTATGAGGAGTGTATTATACTATATGGAGGACTGAGGAGTGTATTTTAATATATGGAGGACTATGGGGAGTGTATAATACTATATGGAGGACTGAGGAGTGTATTTTATTATATGGAGGACTATAGGGGGTGTATTATACTATATGGAGGACTATGGGGAGTGTATTATGCTATATGGAGGACTATGGGGAGTGTATTATACTATATGGAGGACTATGTGGCACATTATACTATATGGAGGACAATGGGGTGTGCATTTTATAATATGGAGGACTATGGTGCACATTATAATATAAGGAGAACTATGGGGTGTATTATACTAAACAAGCAAAATGCTGCATATTCATCGAGTAATTGGATTGTTTATAGTGGAACAGGAATCATTGTTCTCAGCAGCACATCACCAGGTGTAAACTGTAGATGTGCTGCTGATAACATGATACTGTATGAGGACAGATTGATCTAATAGTGATTGTTCTGTTCCCATCATTGTTTCTCAGTTGGTGTAAAGAGGCCGAGAAACAAGTTTCGTACGACTTCAATATTGTCGATCACGCTCGTTTAGCGGCCTGAACTCAGCGCACGTAAATATAACAGAAATGCTTCTGTGTGATGTGCAATATGTTAAGGTACCGTCACACTAAACGATATCGCTAGCGATCCGTGACGTTGCAGCGTCCTCGCTAGCGATATCGTTTAGTTTGACACGCAGCAGCGATCAGGATCCTGCTGTGATGTCGCTGGTCGCTGAATAAAGTCCAGAACTTTATTTGGTCGTCCGATCGCTGTGTATCGTTGTGTTTGACACCAAAAGCAACGATACCAGCGATGTTTTACACTGGTAACCAGGGTAAACATCGGGTTACTAAGCGCAGGGCCGCGCTTAGTAACCCGATGTTTACCCTGGTTACCAGCGTAAAAGTAAAAAAAACAAACAGTACATGCTCACCTGCGCGTCCCCCAGCGTCTGCTTCCTGCTCTGACTGAGATCCGGAGCTCAGTCAGTGTCAGGAAGCAGAGGCTGGGGGACGCGCAGGTGAGCATGTACTGTTTGTTTTTTTTACTTTTACGCTGGTAACCAGGGTAAACATCGTTGGTCGCTGGAGAGCGGTCTGTGTGACAGCTCTCCAGCGATCAAACAGCGACGCTGCAGCGATCGGCATCGTTGTCGCTATCGCTGCAGCGTCGCTTAATGTGACGGTACCTTTAGTATTTGGGGCCCCATTATAAACTTTTGCCTAGGGCCCCACTTTGCCTAAAACCGACCCTGCTGACAATTTGTAGATAGACTCCTTTATTTGGGCAGATTCAGTTACTATCCCAGTGTAGTGCTACACCGCTATCAGGCTACACCAAATTACAATCATAAGTCCCCTGATATGCCCCTTAATGACAGCGGTACCCACCTATAGGAAATCTATAGAAATTATTCCCATTTCTTCTATAACCTAGACATTTTGTTGCTTAACATGACATTCTTGATTCAAGTTGGAAGGAAACTTTGCACATTTTTTTAAGTCCAAATAAGAAGTTTGGGCCAGAATCATTAATGGGGTCACTGCGACTTTAAATGCCCCTTTCTCGTTAATGATGTCTTCCTTCTCACTTAAATGGGATTTGAGCGGAGAATTAGAGACTGATTAGGACTAATCAACATCAATCGGAGAGTTTAGACCTTAGGCTTCCAGTTCACTTCAAAGACATGATTGGTTACTTAAAGTCAAGAGTGGGGGGTTCTTGAGGGGATGAAGAATTTTGCTGGATCACATTTAACCCTTCAGTTCATGAGTCAGCAGAACAGAGGCGTCTGCAGGTCATATAACAGGAAATCTCATCATGAAAGTTTTATCTCGGGTCCATAGAGAGTCACACATACAGTAATATGTATAACACCTAGTGGTTGATATTCTCCATAAATCATCATCTGACCTTGTGCCCACATCCATAATACGGCCCATGTTTATTGGACACTAGAGCATCAGCATAGAGGGGCCATTCTTCACTTGTTTGGGGGCCGCTCACTCTTATATTTTCACTTGAAGATGTGACTTTAAATGTTCACAAATACTCTACTAAAAAGCTTGGTAATAGGTAGCGTACATGGGTATGATGCCCATGGCCTCCATGATTGTGGTGGCCGTCCTCTATTAACAGTTTGTCACGGGGTTACCGCGACAGTGTGGAGCCAGAATACCGCAGTGTCTGATTGCTCCTACTTCGGCGCTGAGAAGAAGCACTTCTCCTTTATTTTAAATCTGTTTATTCTTCCTGGCAGGACTGGTTAATCGGCCATGTTGGCGATCCCTGTGCTCATAGCTGAGCTAGGTTAGCCACTCCTTGCCCTTTTATAATCTGGGCTCTGATACAAATCCTTGTCAGAGCTAGCATTTGCTGCATGGCTAACTGAAGGAGAGGAGTTCATATGAGAAGGAGAGTTGGAGGAGTTATCAGTGGCTGTTGCTTGGTTTGTATGCATGGTAATTCCTTATCCTTCTCTATTTTGGTTTATTCCCCTACCTTCACACCCCGGTGCATTCCTCTGTTATATGTGAGTGATTATTTTGTATGCCTGGAGTTTTCCGTTAACCCTTGTTTGTGTTGCCTTGTTTGTCGGATTGGTCTACTACAGTACAGAGTAGAGCCACTCTTCTCCGGGTGGAGGAAGAGAAAAGACGGAGGGCTAACTCAGGTAATAAAGCAAGGGCGGAGGCCCCGGCATCTTCACCTTTGGAAGTATCGCGGGGAGTAGGGCGAGCTAGGGCGCCCCCTAGTGTTAGGGACAGGGAAGGAGCCCTGGGTCACCCGACAGCTTTGTCGTGGCACAGTTACTGACCTCTCCTCCTCTGCATGCCGAATTGCCAAAACGTGCTCCTTTAACATCACTCTCTGAACCTTTTGACTTTGCTAAGGTGTTGAGTGATTGCCTGAAAATTTTGGTATATAGTGTCCATGCCACTACTATGAACTAAGCTCTGCTACATCGCTGGCCAGGTCTTTCTTAGATTGGTACAGTTCTACAATACTGAGGAGTTAATTACTTTGCCGTACTGTTTTGGACTCTGTGACTGTCTCAGCTCTGTTACACCATTGGCTAGTACTGCCTTGGACTCTATACTTCCTCAGGTCTGAGCTGCAGACTTTGCTACAATCTTATTGAGCATCTTTGGAAAGGGCTGAAATATGCCGTCTGGAAAAGGCAACCTTCAAACACGAGACAACTGGAGCAGTCTGCTTATTGACTGTCAAGTCTCATTGACAGTTACAGGAATCGTTTGATTGCAGTGATTGCCTCAAAAGGTTGTGCAACAAAATATTAAGTTAAGGGTGCCATCATTTCTGTCCAGGCCTATTTCATGAGTTTTATTTATTTGTTTTTAATTCTGTGGAAGCATGGTTGAAAAGCAATGTCTGACTTTCATTTGTTCATTTTCATAGATCTTCCATATTTTTATCTCAAATGCTTTTCACAAAAAGAAAAAAAAACATAAATTTCCCCATTTCACAGATTAGGTTCCATTTTTTAAATGCTATAGGTAAAACCCTGATGGAGCATCACTCTGGGGTTAATGTCCTAAGTGCAGCTATTATGTGAAGAGGAATGTTTAACTCAGGATGTGAAGGGCCTGAAGGCAGAATGAGGAGGCCTCTCTAGTAATACAAGTCCCTGACCAGCCTGGCCCGAGGCATTGATGACAGGGCAGCACCTCTATCCATTTGTTTATGTTTTCTCATGGTGGCTGGAGTCAGACAAAAGGTTCCTGCGAGTGTTTTGTCATGATCCATCAGGATTTTGTAGACGAGCTACACTATCACTTCCTAAAACATGGCCGAGCCGCTACTGGTGGCCATATTAGCTGGTATCCGTCGCTGGCTGGGAACCTTGTAAGTCATCAATCAGATTTTGCAAACACTAAAATTGGTTAGGGTTGAAGATCAGAGGACATATTATACCAAATCTACTCTGAATATATACATATAAAATAGCTTGAGAGACAAAAAAAAATACCCCCATGTTCTGGGAAAGATGGGGACATTCCAAACCCAAGGTCTACTAATGTCGTGAGACATAGCCATAATGCTGTCATCATATTGGGTGTCACAGAATGCTATAATAAAGAATAAAATAGAGCAAATGTCAGAAGTTATAAAATGAAAACAGCGTGTTTGCCTGAAATCATGGTAAAATAGATATTATCAACAACATGTGAACTCTTAACTAAGCCAATCTTTTATGATTTTTGGGAGATGGAAGAGGCAAGTGGAGTGACCCCACTGCCGCAGGGCCGAGGGGCACCCGGTACCGGGCCTCGGTATCTCGGTTCTGGGGTTGTCACGGTGGCTAGGCCCGGTCCGTGACCCTGCTGAGGGGCGTCCAGTGAAAGTTGCCAATGTGCAGATGTTGTGGTGTGGTGTAGGTCGTGGTGAATAACGAGGACACCAGTTTGCAGTCTCTTTACCTTTTTACTGAAGGCTTCAGGATCCTCAGTCCGGAATACGGTCAACCGGGCTACCTGAGTCCGGCCGGTCCGATGGCACCTCCTGAGTTCCCTTTGCAGGTGGAAATCTGTGCCTACCTTCTAGCGCTTGTGTGTTGTAGTCCTTCCCTGCTGTGCTTACGGGATAGTCCTCACAACTGTTGTGTCTGTTTCTGAAGTTCCCTCACAACTCGATTATGATGTTCTTCTTCGTCCCCCCAGATGATATGGCTAGGACGCACCCGTATGACGGGTAGGTTCGGAGGTCTTCCGGGACCCTAGAGTCGCCCCTCTCCAAATGTTGCCCCCTGTGTCTGCTTAGGTGATGTTGGTTGAGACAGCCCGCCTATAACTGACTGTCCTGCCGTAGGTTTGAAGTAAGGCCTGGAGCTCTATACTTCCTCGGCGTTTCCGGCCACCGGCTGCGCGCCTCAGTAGGATGTTGCCTCGTCTTACAGCACGACTCCTACTGGTGTTTCTCCTTGTTGCGTTGATCTCGTTTCTCACTCAGCACAATAAACCTCGCTTCTTGTCCTTTCTTGGGGTACCGTCGCAATGACGTGCAGGCCCAGTCCCGTAACGTTCTTTCTGTTCGCTAGGCCTCTGTCAGGATCCCACCCCTGACAGGGACCCCCCTGAATCTTCCCCTGCAACACCCTCTGCCACAGGATGTTGCCTGGTTCCAACCCAGTCAGCTTCTGTCTAACTTCCTATCTAACCCCCAGTTTTACCAGACTGTGAGGAGTGGCCTAATCATAGTACCCTTAGCTCCCCCTGGAGGCCAGACCATGAAGTGTATTGGTGTCTGTGATACCTGGTCAGGTGAACTCCTTCAGTGCCATCAGACGTACCATAGCCCCCTTTAGCGGCGGAGCATCAGTACTTCAATGACCAGGACTCTGTGGCGCTGCACTCCTGTTATGATCCCAGTGGCTTAGGATCACAAATCCAACCAGCCAAGTCAGAGATAATAGGACAAGCTCTGGGGATGTGGTAACTGGACTGACCGCAAACCTGATTCCAACCAAACACACTAAAGGTAGCCGTGGAACGTTTCCTGAAATCCTAGACGTCTCTTCACGGCCCGAGAAACTGACTACCCCTAAAGAGAAAGTAAGACCTCACTTGCCTCAGAGAAATACCCCAAAGATATAGAAGCCCCCCACAAATAATAACGGTGAGCTAAGAGGAAAAGACAAACGCAGAGATGAAACAGGTTAAGCAAATGAGGCCCACTAACGCCAGATAGCAGAAAATAGCAAGGGATCTGTGCGGTCAGCAAAAAACCCCATGCAAAAATATCCACGCAGAGAATGCGAGAACCCCCACACCAACTAACGATGTGGGGGGAGCAACTCAGCACCCCAGAGCACCAGCAAGCAGGGAAATCACATACTGGCAAGCTGGACCAAAACACATCATACACTAGGACACATCCAGAACACAGATGAGCAAAAATAAGCAAACAAAACTTAGCTTCTCCTGGAGAGACTGATAACGGATGTAGACAGGAGCAATCAGAATAGCACTGAATACAACGACAGCAGGCAACCACTGAGAGTCCAGCTGAACTAAATAGGAACCAGCTAACAGATAACGAGACAGCTGATCCAACCTCAGACCTGCAGAATGACACAAAGAGCCACCAGAGGGAGCCCAAAGACAACACTCACACAGTACCACTTGTGACCACAAGAGGGAGCCCAAAAACAGAGTTCACAACAGTACCCCCCCCCCTTGAGGAGGGGTCATCGAACCCTCATCAAAACCCCCAGGGCGATCAGGATGAGCCACATGGAAACATGGAAGGCGTGAACCAAATCGGCCGCATGAACATCAGAAGCGACAACCCAGGAATTATCCTCCTGACCATAGCCCTTCCACTTAACCAAATACTGAAGCCTCCGTCTCGAAATACAAGAATCCAAGATCTTCTCCACCACTTACTCCAATTCGCCCTCAACCAGCACCGGGGCAGGGGGCTCAACAGAAGGAACCACAGGCACCACATACCTCCGCAACAAAGACCTATGGAACACGTTATGAATGGCAAACGACGCTGGGAGGTCCAAACGAAATGACACCGGGTTAAGGATTTCCAAAATCTTATAAGAACCGATGAAGCGAGGCTTGAATTTAGGAGAGGAAACCTTCATAGGAACATACCGAGAAGACAGCCATACCAAATCCCCAACACGAAGTCAGGGATCCACACCGCGACGGCGGTTGGCAAAGCGCTGAGCCTTCTCCTGTGACAACTTCAAATTGTCCACCACATGGTTCCAAATTTGCTGCAACCTATCCACCACAGAATCCACCCCAGGACAGTCAGAAGGCTCAACCTGACCCGAGGAAAAACGAGGATGAAAACCAGAATTGCAGAAAAAAGGCGAAACCAAAGTAGCAGAACTAGCCCGATTATTAAGGGCAAACTCGGCCAATGGCAAAAAAGTCACCCAATCATCCTGATCAGCAGAAACAAAACATCTTAAATAAGTTTCCAAGGTCTGATTAGTTCGCTCGGTTTGGCCATTCGTCTGAGGATGGAAGGCCGACGAAAAAGACAAATCAATGCCCATCTTAGCACAAAAGATCCGCCAAAATCTGGACACAAACTGGGATCCTCTGTCAGACACAATATTTTCAGGGATGCCGTGCAAGCGAATCACATTCTGAAAAAATAGAGGAACCAAATCGGAGGAGGAAGGCAACTTAGGCAAGGGCACCAAATGGACCATTTTGGAAAAACGATCACACACCACCCAGATGACAGACATTCTCTGAGAGACTGGAAGATCCGAAATAAAATCCATAGAAATGTGCGTCCAAGGCCTCTTCGGGACAGGCAAAGGCAAAAGCAAACCGCTGGCACGAGAACAGCAAGGCTTAGCCCGAGCACAAATCCCACAGGACTGCACAAAGGAACGCACATCCCACGACAAGGAAAGGAAGGCCACCAGAAGGACCTAGCCACCAAATCCCTGGTACCAAAAATCCCAGGATGGCCTGCCAACACCGAAGAATGAACCTCGGAAATAACTCTGCTGGTCCATCTATCTGGGACAAACAGTCTCTCTGGTGGGCAACGGTCAGGTCTATCCGCCTGAAATTTCTGCAGCACTCGTCGCAAATCTGGGGAAATGGCAGACAATATCACTCCCTCTCTGAGGATACCAGCCGGCTCTGAAACTCCCGGAGAGTCAGGCACAAAACTCCTAGAAAGAGCATCAGCCTTCACGTTCTTCGAACCAGGCAGGTACGAGACCACGAAATCGAAACGGGAGAAAAACAACGACCAACGAGCCTGTCTAGGATTCAGCCGCTTGGCAGACTCGAGATAAATCAGATTTTTGTGATCAGTCAAGACCACCACACGATGCTTTGCTCCCTCGAGCCAATGTCGCCACTCCTCAAATGCCCACTTCATAGCCAACAACTCCCGATTACCAACATCATAATTCCGCTCGGCAGGCGAAAACTTTCTTGAAAAGAAAGCACAAGGCTTCATCACAGAGAAATCAGAGCTTCTCTGCGACAAAACAGCCCCTGCTCCAATCTCAGAAGCATCAACCTCGACCTGAAAAGGAAGAGAGACATCAGGCTGACACAAAACTGGAGCCGAAGAAAACCGGCGCTTCAGCTCCCGAAAGGCTTCCATGGCCGCAGGAGACCAATTAGTCACTTCAGAACCCATCTTGGTCAAATCCGTCAAGGGTTTAACCACGCCAGAAAAATTAGCAATGAAGCGACGGTAAAAATTAGCAAAACCCAAGAACTTCTGAAGACTCTTAACAGATGTAGGCTGAGTCCAGTCATGAATAGCCTGGACCTTGACTGGGTCCATCTCAATAGTAGAAGGAGAAAAAATAAAACCCAAAAAGGAAACCTTCTGTACTCCGAAGAGACATTTTGAGCCCTTCACAAATAAGGCATTAGCACGCAGGACCTGAAATACCATCCTGACCTGCTTCACATGGGACTCCCAGTCCTCAGAAAAGACCAAAATGTCATCCAGATACACAATCATAAATTTATCCAGATATTCTCGGAAGATGTCGTGCATGAAGGACTGGAACACAGAAGGAGCATTAGAGAGTCCAAAAGGCATCACCAAGTACTCAAAATGGCCTTCGGGCATATTAAATGCTGTTTTCCATTCATCCCCCTGCTTAATACGCACAAGGTTATACGCACCACGAAGATCTATCTTGGTGAACCAACTGGACCCCTTAATCCGAGCAAACAGATCAGATAATAATGGCAAAGGATACTGAAATTTGACCGTGATTTTATTTAGAAGACGATAATCTATACAAGGTCTCAGAGAACCATCCTTCTTGGCCACAAAAAAGAATCCTGCACCAAGAGGGGAGGAGGACGGGCGAATATGTCCCTTCTCTAAAGACTCCTTTATATAACTCCGCATTGCGGCATGTTCTGGTACAGACAAATTAAAAAGTCGTCCCTTAGGGAACTTACTACCAGGAATCAAATTTATAGCACAATCACAATCCCTGTGAGGAGGCAGGGCACCGGATCTGGGCTCATCAAATACATCCTGGTAGTCCGACAAAAACTCAGGGACCTCAGAAGGAGTGGAAGAAGCAATTGACACCAAAGGAGCATCGCCATGAATCCCCTGGCAACCCCAACTTGAAACAGACATAGCTTTCCAATCCAGAACTGGATTATGGGCCTGCAGCCATGGCAGACCCAAAACGACCACATCATGCAGATTATGCAGCACAAGAAAGCGAATCACCTCCTGATGTACAGGAGTCATGCACATGGTCACTTGAGTCCAATACTGAGGCTTATTCTCAGCCAATGGTGTAGCATCAATACCCCTCAGTGGAATAGGAAATTCCAAAGGCTCCAGGACAAAACCACAGCGCCTGGCAAACGACAAATCCATCAGGTTCAGGGCAGCACCTGAATCCACAAAAGCCATAACCGAGTAGGATGACAAAGAACAAATTAAAGTAACAGACAAAATGAATTTAGGCTGTATAGTACCAATGGTGACAGATTTAGCAATTTTTTTTACGCGCTTAGAGCATGCTGAGATAACATGAGTTGAATCACCACAGTAAAAGCACAACCCATTTTGACGTCTATGATTTTGCCGCTCAATTCTGGTCAGAATTCGGTCACATTGCACAGACTCAGGTCTCTGTTCAGAAAACACCACCAGATGGTGCGCAGACTTGCGCTCCCGCAAACGCCGATCAATCTGAATGGCCAAAGCCATTGAGTCATTCAGACTTGCAGGCGTGGGGAACCCCACCATAACATTCTTAATGGCTTCAGAAAGACCTTCTCTGAAATTTGCAGCCAGGGCACACTCATTCCATTGAGTAAGCACCGACCATTTCCGAAATTTTTGACAATACACCTCAGCTTCATCCTGGCCCTGAGAGAGAGCCAGCAAGGCCCTTTCTGCCTGGTTCTCAAGATTAGGTTCCTCATAAAGCAATCCAAGCGGCAGAAAAAACGCATCCACATTCAGCAATGCAGGATCTCCCGGCGCCAGGGAGAAGGCCCAATCTCGAGGGTCGCCACGTAACAGGGAGATAACAATTCTAACTTGCTGAGCGGAATCACCAGAGGAACGAGGTCTCAAAGAAAGAAATAATTTACAATTATTCTTAAAATTCAGAAACCTAGATCTATCACCAGAAAACAACTCAGGAATAGGTACTTTTGGCTCAGACATAGGACTGTGAACAACAAAATCCTGAATGCTTTTCACCCTTGCAGCAAGATGATCCACACTAGAAGTCAGACTCTGAATATCCATGTCTGCAGCTGAACTCAAAGCCACCCAGAGATTAAGGGGATGAGAGAAGCTGGACAGACTGCAGCAAAGGGAGAGGAAAAAAAAAATAAATTGTACTCAGGACTAGGGTTGAGCGACTTTTATTTTTATAGGATCGGGTCGGGTTTCACGAAACCCGACTTTCTCAAAAGTCGGGTCGAGTGAAATCGGCCGATCCTATAAAAAAGTCGGGGTCGGGGTCGGCCGAAACGCGAAACCCAATGCAGTGCAATGGGATACTATGGTTCCCAGGGTCTGAAGGAGAGGAAACTCTCCTTCAGGCCCTGGGATCCATATTTACGTGTAAAATAAAGAATTAAAATAAAAAAAATTGATATACTCACACTCTGACGCGCCCTGGTAGTAACCGGCATCTTCCGTTCCTAAAAATGGCGCTTGAAAGACCTTTCGAATGCTTCACGGCTTGTGATTGGTCGCGGCGGCCCACGTGACCGCTGAGCGACCAATCACAAGCCGGTGACGTTATTCTCAGGTCCTGTTCTGGTTCTCAGGTACATGAGAATTACGTCACGGCTTGTGATTGGTCGCTGAGCGGTCACGTGGGCCGCCGCGACCAATCACAAAGCCGTGACGTCATCGGAAGGTCCTTCATGCGTTCATTCTTAAGAAGGAAGGCTGCCGGAAAGAAGCAGGGCACGTACGAGGGTGAGTATATACCTAATAGGAATATACTCACCCTCGGCTTCTTTCCGGCAGCCTTCCTTCTTAAGAATGAACGCGTGAAGGACCTTCCGATGACGTCATGGCTTTGTGATTGGTCGCGGCGGCCCACGTGACCGCTCAGCGACCAATCACAAGCCGTGACGTAATTCTCATGTACCTGAGAACCAGAACAGGACCTGAGAATAACGTCACCGGCTTGTGATTGGTCGCTCAGCGGTCACGTGGGCCGCCGCGACCAATCACAAGCCGTGAAGCATTCGAAAGCTCTTTCAAGCGCCATTTTTAGGAACGGAAGATGCCGGTTACCAGCGGCGATGTCCAGGCTGCGTCGGAGAGGTGAGCATATCAATATTTTTTATTTTAATTCTTTATTTTACACTTAAATGTGGATTCTGATACCGATTTCCGATATTGCAAACATATCGGAACTCGGTATCGGAATCCCGATACCAGATTCAGAAGATCGCCGACCTCATGGCCGACCCCACACAGGGGTCGGGTCGGGTTTCATGAAACCCGACTTTGCCAAAAGTCGGCGACTTCTGAAAATGGTCGACCCGTTTCGCTCAACCCTACTCAGGACTTCTCTTATCCCACTTCTGCGATGCATTAAACACTTTTCAGGCCTGCTGTACTGTTATGATCCCAGTGGCTTAGGATCACAAATCCAACCAGCCAAGTCAGAGATAATAGGACAAGCTCTGGGGATGTGGTAACTGGACTGACCGCAAACCTGATTCCAACCAAACACACTAAAGGTAGCCGTGGAACGTTTCCTGAAATCCTAGACGTCTCTTCACGGCCCGAGAAACTGACTACCCCTAAAGAGAAAGTAAGACCTCACTTGCCTCAGAGAAATACCCCAAAGATATAGAAGCCCCCCACAAATAATAACGGTGAGCTAAGAGGAAAAGACAAACGCAGAGATGAAACAGGTTAAGCAAATGAGGCCCGCTAACGCCAGATAGCAGAAAATAGCAAGGGATCTGTGCGGTCAGCAAAAAACCCCATGCAAAAATATCCACGCAGAGAATGCGAGAACCCCCACACCAACTAACGATGTGGGGGGAGCAACTCAGCACCCCAGAGCACCAGCAAGCAGGGAAATCACATACTAGCAAGCTGGACCAAAACACATCATACACTAGAACACATCCAGAACACAGATGAGCAAAAATAAGCAAACAAAACTTAGCTTCTCCTGGAGAGACTGATAACGGATGTAGACAGGAGCAATCAGAATAGCACTGAATACAACGACAGCAGGCAACCACTGAGAGTCCAGCTGCACTAAATAGGAACCAGCTAACAGATAACGAGACAGCTGATCCAACCTCAGACCTGCAGAATGACACAAAGAGCCACCAGAGGGAGCCCAAAGACAACACTCACACAGTACCACTTGTGACCACAAGAGGGAGCCCAAAAACAGAGTTCACAACACACTCCCCCCCGGTTAAATCCAGTACTCCTGGACTGGGAAGAAAACAATAATACATGTCAGCAAAAAGACATACAATTTTTAAAATGCAATAACAAGTAAATTTGAACAGAGCTTCCCTTTATGGGAGGTGAGGACACTTGAACGTTACAAACATGGTTAAATATTTTAAATAACATACTATAAATAACTTCTCTTACCCAACTGGGTATTCTACTTAGTGCAATCTCTAAACAATAATTTAACATTGCCTTTAAGGACGTACAAGCTGAATCCACTAAAGACCTTCTTATAAAACGCTATAAGGCTAATCAACTTTTCTTCATTTTCCATCTTTACATCTGCAGGACCGCCTGTCTATCTGCCCCAGGCCTACTGCCTCTCGCTCTGTTGCAGGACCGCCCCATTCCTCATCCGGGCCTACTGCCTTTCTGCTACTATACACAGTATAAAACTTATTTTCCTTCTCTCAGTTCAAGATCACTGAGCCATCTCTTTATGGCTCCCAGGAGGACTCGCCGACTAACCCCATACGGGTTCACTTCCTGTCCTCATTCTCTAACACATTATTAAACATTTCTTACAATTAACTAGCTAGCTACATATAACTTCAACATGTAAGCATCATTCAACTTTAAGTGCTATTGGTGAACGTCCCCTTTAAGAGGGGACCAAGTCTCTATGAGGTAGTGCAACTTCTCAAGCTGCAAGTTCGTATTCAGCAAGGACTCCAGTGCTGTTTCCAGGAACAGTTTCTTCGCAAAGAGTCCTTTTCTTTGTAAAACCAGTAGAGGGCACCTTTAAGAAGGTGCAACTATGTACAATAAGTTTGTAATCATGCAGTGTTCATGATCCAGCAGTTCTTTTCAACAATGATGAACGAGAAACAAAAACAAAAGCAAAAGTAGGGATCCCGGGTAATCTAAGGGATTTCTTTAAAAGTTAACCCAAGTCGGGTTGCAGCAGCAAGAAGACACATAGAAAGACGGACAGTTAACTATATACAGTTCGTAAAGCACTTTAAAGTTTCATAGTAAATTGCAAGACATCAGTCGGTAGTGGATATCTCCTGACCGTGGCGGCTTCGATCCCTGGTCTCCGGCTGATGCGGTGTCAGTATCGATGGTTGGTCTCTCGGGTGCAGCCAGTTCACCCGGTGTCTGGATTCGAAGGCTAACCCTGGCTGCAAGCTCGGTAGCCGCAACAAGGTGCACTGTGGCAATAGTAACAAGGTCTGTCAAGTCCGGATCAGTCATGGTTGGGGTAACAGGTGACACCTCCTCAGGCCCACATCGTTGGACGTTCCGAGCGCACCACCCTTGTGCACTCCGGTGGCGGGTGTAAGTCACCTGATCCCCCCATTGCAGTAATGGATCACCATATCAGTTGCGAAAGGGAGTCTTCACATTGCAACTGGTAACGAAGACGTCAGTCGGTAGTCCCGGTTCCTGTATGGAGCCCCAACCCAGCTTTGGGTGAAAGGCCAGCACAGTTCCCCGCTTTACCACGTCTTTCCTGCCGTGCGCAGGCTTTGGGTGTTTCACTGTTGGCGCGTCAGTTTGTTCTGTTTTTTTTCGGTTTTTCCAATGTAGGATCAAGCATTGTTTATATTGTTCCCAAGTAAGCACAGCAAGGGTGAGGCCCTCCTCCCGGGCTCCATCTAGCCCAATCCGGGGCGTGTCCCACTGGAAGATCACCCCCTCTGAGCTCACATCTAGGGGTTCCCCCATCTTGGTCGGTAGCGGAGGTACCAGCTTCCCCATCGCGTCGGGGGTGAGCACCACCAGCTCCGCTGAGAGGAACCGGTCATTGTCGGGGTGAGGAGCGGTCGCGAGAGCGGGATCGGTCAGGAGAGCAGGGTTGGTCGGGGGAACAGGGACGCTTCCCATACCTGCGTCTGATGTGATTCCACCGGTGTCGATCCGTTCCGTTGACAAGGACACTGGAATCGGCTGCAGCCCGGACCGCGGTTCCTCCAGGGCGGCCTCTTGGTATGGCTCCGCTCCCCATTGCTTCGCATCGACTGGCTCCGGGGTCGGGATAGGTAGACTCGGCTCCTCCACCGGCGGCTCCAAGGAGTTCAGGTCCTTCAGCTGCTGGGGGTTCGGGCCCGCTTCCAGCCGGTGGGGATAATCCTGGATCGCTACGTCGCCGCTCAGGTACTCGCTGGTCACCTTCGCTGTCTTGAGATCGGCAGCCGTGCATGCACCTGACTCCTCCATTTCTTCGGGGCCGAGGCCACTCTGGTCTTGGCTCTTGCAGTTGCAAGCCAGGGGGCGATTCCTCTCTGTTTCTGGGCAGGTCGTCATCTCGCAGCAGAAGTTGGAGGGGGTGGTCACCACTTTTGGCGCCGTTTGGATAGTCTCCGCCTATGGCACGCCCTTCTTCTCCTTCAGCACAGCAATGGTGGCGGTTTTGGCGGGAATTTTTGGCGGCAAGTGGTAACACACAGTCTTTGCAATAAGTCACAGTCCAAGCACAATAAATCACAGTTCCAAGGCACACATGACCCGATTCTTCAGGCTTAAGTAGATGCTGTTCGTGACGCCAAGTTGGAGCGCCCCCACTGCCGCAGGGCCGAGGGGCACCCGGTACCGGGCCTCGGTGTCTCGGTTCTGGGGTTGTCACGGTGGCTAGGCCCGGTCCGTGACCCTGCTGAGGGGCGTCCAGTGAAAGTTGCCAATGTGCAGATGTTGTGGTGTGGTGTAGGTCGCGGTGAATAACGAGGACACCAGGTTGCAGTCTCTTTACCTTTTTACTGAAGGCTTCAGGATCCTCAGTCTGGAATACGGTCAACCGGGCTACCTGAGTCCGGCCGGTCTGATGGCACCTCCAGAGTTCCCTTTGCAGGTGGAAATCTGTGCCTACCTTCTAGCGCTTGTGTGTTGTAGTCCTTCCCTGCTGTGCTTATGGGATAGTCCTCACAACTGTTGTGTCTGTTTCTGAAGTTCCCTCACAACTCGATTATGATGTTCTTCTTCGTCTCCCCAGATGCTATAACTAGGATGCAACCGTATGACGGGTAGGCTCGGAGGTTTTCCGGGACCCTAGAGTCACCCCTCTGCAAATGTTGCCCCCTGTGTCTGCTTAGGTGATGTTGGTTGAGACAGCCCGCCAATAACTGACTGTCCTGCCGTAGGTTTGAAGTAAGGCCTGGAGCTCTATACTTCCTCGGCGTTTCCGGCCACCGGCTGCGCGCCTCAGTAGGATGTTGCCTCGTCTTACAGCACGACTCCTACTGGTGTTTCTCCTTGTTGCGTTGATCTCGTTTCTCACTCAGCACAATAAACCTCGCTTCTTGTCCTTTCTTGGGGTACCGCCACAATGACGTGCAGGCGCGGTCCCATAACGTTCTTTCTGTTCGCTAGGCCTCTGTCAGGATCCCACCCCTGACAGGGACCCCCCTGAATCTTCCCCTGCAACACCCTCTGCCACAGGATGTTGCCTGGTTCCAACCCAGTCAGCTTCTGTCTAACTTCCTATCTAACCCCCAGTTTTACCAGATTGTGAGGAGTGGCCTAATCATAGTACCCTTAGCTCCCCCTGGAGGCCAGACCGTGAAGTGTATTGGTGTCTGTGATACCTGGTCAGGTGAACTCCTTCAGTGCCATCAGACGTACCATAGCCCCCTTTAGCGGCGGAGCATCAGTACTGCAACGACCAGGACTCTGTGGCGCTGCACAAGGAATGGCCGGCCTCAGCACACGGCGCACCCGGGCAAGTACCGGGGCCCTGAGCAGGCATGTGGAGCCCGCTCACCATCGGGGACACCAGCGTGTTATGGGGCCTGGTGCCAGTGCCTTCAATTGGGCCCCCCCGCATGATCACGGCCCCGGCACCTGCGATACTAACCTCTCCCACTCTTCATTGCTGTGGCATCTTCCATGTCTTCTGACTGTGACGTTCAGGTCAGAGGGTGAGATAACGTCATGTATGTGCACCCTCTGCCTGAACAAGCATAGCGCAGAGAGCCAGAAGATGGCGACGCAGTGGAGTGGGTAGAGTCCGGGGCAGAACAGCGGCCAGCGAGCAGAGGTAAGTATTTCTATTTTTCTTTTTTTATATTTGGCGCAAGATATGGGGCCCATCATACACTGAAGCATCATATATGGGCCCATCATACACTGGAGCATCATATATGGGCCCATCATACACTGGAGCATCATATATTGGTACATCATACACTGAAGCATCATATATGGGCCCATCATACACTGGAGCATCATATATGGGTACATCATACACTGGAGCATCATATATGGGCCCATCAAACACTGGAGCATCATATATGGGCCCATCATACACTGGAGCATCATATATGGGGCCCATCATGCACTGCATTTATCATATGGGTCCATCATATATGGAGCATTATATATGTGGCCCATTATACACTGGAGCATAATATATGGATCCATTATACACTGGAGCATCACATATGGGTCCATCATACACTGGAGCATCTTATATGGGTCCATCATACACTGGAGCATCATATATGGGTCCATCATACACTGGAGCATCATATATGGGGCCCATCATGCACTGCATTTATCATATGGGTCCATCATATAAGGAGCATTATATATGGGGCCCATTATACACTGGAGCATAATATATGGGTCCATTATACACTGAGCATCATATATGGGTCCATCATACACTGGAGCATCATATATGGGTCCATCATACACTGGAGCATCATATATGGGGCCCATCATGCACTAGAGCATCATATATGGGTCCATCATGCACTGGAGCATAATATATGGGTCCATTATACACTGGAGCATCACATATGGGTCCATCATATATGGAGCATTATATATGGGGCCCATTATACCCTGGGGCATCATATATGGGGCCCATTATACACTGGATCATCATATATGGGTCCATCATACACTGAATTTATCATATATTGGGCCCATCATATATGGAGCATTTTATATGGGGCCCATTATTCACTCGATCATCATATATGGGCTCATCATACACTGGAGCATCATACATGGGGCCCATCATACACTGAATTTATCATACATGGGTCCATCATATATGGAGCATTATATATGGGGCCCATTATATACACTGGAGAATCATATATGGGGCCCATCATACACCGGAGCATCATATATGGGTCCATTATACACTGAAGCATCATATATGGGGCCCATTATACACTGGAGCATCATATATGGGCCCGTTATACACTGGAGCATCGTATATGAGTCCCATTACACACTGAATCATCACATATGGGGCCCATTATACACTGGAGCATCATATATTGGGCCAATCATACACTGGAGCATCATATATGGGGCCCATTATACACTGAAGCATCATATATGGGGCCAATTATACACTGGAGCATCATATATTGGGCCCATCAAACACTGGAGCATCACATATGGGCCCATTATACACTAGAGCATCATATATGGGGCCCATAATATATTGGAACATCATATGGGGCTCATCATATACTGTGTGGAACATTATTTGGGGCCTATTTTGTATCGAGCAATATGTGGGGCTCATTATACTTTAAGGGGCCCATCCTATACTGTATGGAGCATTATATGGAGCTTATCATATACAGTGCCTTGCAAAAGTATTCGGACCCCTTGAACTTTTCAACCTTTTCCCACATATCATGCTTCAAACATAAAGATACCAAATGTACATTTTTTGTGAAGAATCAACAACAAGTGGAACACAATTGTGAATGAAATTTATTGGTTATTTTAAATTTTTGTGGAAATTCAAAAACTGAAAAGTGGGGCGTGCAATATTATTCGGCCCCTTTACTTTCAGTGCAGCAAACTCCCTCCAGAAGTTCATTGTGGATCTCTGAATGATCCAATGTTGTCCTAAATGCCTAATGATGATAAATATAATCCACCTGTGTGTAATCAAGTCTCCCTATAAATGCACCTGCTCTGTGATAGTCTCAGGGTTCTGTTTGAAGCACAGAGAGCATCATGAAGACCAAGGAACACAACAGGCAGGTCCGTGATACTGTTGTGGAGAAGTTTAAAGCCGGATTTGGATACAAAATGATTTCCAAAACTTTAAACATCCCAAGGAGCACTGTGCAAGCGATCATATTGAAATGGAAGGAGTATCATACCACTGCAAATCTGCCAAGACCCGGCCGTCCCTCTAAACTTTCATCTCAAAGAAGGAGAAGACTGATCAGAGATGCAGCCAAGAGGCCCATGATCACTGTGGATGAACTGCAGAGATCTACAGCTGAGGTGGGACAGTCTGTCCATAGGACAACAATCAGTCATACACTGCACAAATCTGGCCTTTATGGAAGAGTGGCAAGAAGAAAGCCATTTCTCAAAGATATCCATAAAAAGTGTTGTTTAAAGTTTGCAACAAGCCACCTGGGAGACACCAAACATGTGGAAGAAGCTGCTCTGGTCAGATGAAACCAAAATCGAACTTTTTGGCAACAATGCCAAACGATATGTTTGGTGTAAAGGCAACACAGCTCATCACCCTGAACACACCATCCCCACTGTCAGACATGGTGGTGGCAGTGTCAAGGTTTGGGCCTGCTTTTCTTCAGCAGGGATAGGGAAGATGGTAAAAATTGATGGGAAGATGGATGGAGTCAAATACAGGACCATTCTTGAAGAAAACCTGTTAGAGTCTGCAAAAGATCTGAGACTGGGACGGAGATTTGTCTTCCAACACGACAATGATCCAAAACATAAAGCAAAATCTACAATGGAATGGTTCACAAATAAACGTATCCAGGTGTTAGAATGGCCAAGTCAGAGTCCAGACCTCAATCCAATCGAGAATCTGTGGAAAGAGCTGAAAACTGCTGTTCACAAACGATCTCCATCCAACCTCACTGAGCTCGAGCTGTTTGCCAAGGAAGAATGGGCAAGAATTTCAGTCTCTCGATGTACAAAACTGATAGAGACATACCCCAAGCGACTTGCAGCTGTAATCGCAAAAAAAGGTGGCGCAACAAAGTATTAAGTTAAAGGGGACGAATAATATTGCACGCCCCACTTTTCAGTTTTTGAATTTCCACAAAAAATTTAAATAACCAATAAATTTCAAAAACCTTAGGTTTGTTTTGCGCTATGCAAATAATCTCCACCTAGTGATGACAAGAAATTCCTATTTCCTATGAAGCCGACAGCTTTTTTTATCTAATATATAATTGCCTAGAATACTACTTCCTGCAATTTGTGCCAACTTCCGTGGCTTTGTCCGGAGCTATTGTCCGGAGCTATTGTCCGGAGCTATTGTCCGGAGCTAATGTCCGTAGCTAATGTCCGGAGCTAATGTCCGGAGATAAGTGACGTCACCAGTGTCCTACACCCAGGCAGAGCACAGTGGCCCCAGGCAGAGCACAGGGGCCCCAGGCAGAACATGGGGCCCCAGGCAGAGCACAGGGGCCCCAGGCAGAGCACAGGGGCCCCAGGCAGCATATGGGGCCCCAGGCAGGGCACAGGGGCCCCAGGCAGCATATGGGGCCCCAGGCAGAGCACAGTGGCCCCAGGCAGAGCACACACCAAATCGGAGGCCGAGGTGCCCCGCCAACCAAATCGGAGGCCGAGGAGCCCTGCCCACCAAATCGAAGGCCGAGCGGCCCCGCCCACCAGAGCGGAGGCCGAGGGGCCCCGACCACCACATCGGAGGCCGAGGGGCCCCGCCCACCAAATCGGAGGCCGAGGGTCCCCGCCCACCAAATCGTAGGCCGAGGGTCCCCGCCCAGCAAATTGGAGGCCGAGGGTCCCCGCCCACCAAATTGGAGGCCGAGGGTCCCCGCCCACCAAATCGGAGGCCGAGGGGCCCCGCCCACCAAATCGGAGGCCGAGGGTCCCCGCCCACCAAATCGGAGGCCGAGGGGCCCCGCCCACCAAATCAGAGGCCGAGGGTCCCCACCCACCAAATTGGAGGCCGAGGGTCCCCGCCAACCAAATCGGAGGCCGAGGGGCTTCGCCAACCAAATCGGAGGCCGAGGAGCCCCGCCCACCAAATCGAAGGCCGAGCGGCCCCGCCCACCAAAGCGGAGGCCGAGGGGCCTGGCCCCACCCACCAAAGCGGAGGACGAGGGGCCCCACCAACCAAATCGGAGGCCAAGGAGCCCCGCCCACCAAAAGTAAGTGCGGCCCCAAAAGTAAGTGCGCCCCCGGGTGCAAAAGTAAGTGCGCCCCCGGGTGCAAAAGTAAGTGCGCCCCCGGGTGCAAAAGTAAGTGCGCCCCCGGGTGCAAAAGTAAGTGCGCCTCCGGGTGCAAAAGTAAGTGCGCCCCCGGGTGCAAAAGTAAGCGCGCCTCCGGCCCCGGGTGCAAAAGTAAGCGCGCCCCCCAGTCCCGTGTGTGAAAAGTGCTGCTGTAAAGCTGGTAGCGCTGTTCAAGCACCATGTATTTCCTTCAGGAAATGCCCATCTAATATATAATTGCCTAGAATACTACTTCCTGCAATTTGTGCCAACTTCCGTGGCTTTGTCCGGAGCTAATGTCCGGAGATAATGTCCGGAGCTAATGTCCGGAGATAATGTCCGGAGCTAATGTCCGGAGCTAATGTCCGGAGATAAGTGACGTCACCAGTGTCCTACACCCAGGCAGAGCACAGTGGCCCCAGGCAGAGCACAGGGGCCCCAGGCAGAACATGGGGCCCCAGGCAGAGCACAGGGGCCCCAGGCAGAGCACAGGGGCCCCAGGCAGCATATGGGGCCCCAGGCAGAGCACAGGGGCCCCAGGCAGCATATGGGGCCCCAGGCAGAGCACAGTGGTCCCAGGCAGAGCACAGGGGCCCCAGGCAGCCTATGGGGCCCCAGGCAGAGCACAGTGGCCCCAGGCAGAGCACAGGGGCCCCAGGCAGCATATGGGGCCCCAGGCAGAGCACAGTGGTCCCAGGCAGAGCACAGGGGCCCCAGGCAGCCTATGGGGCCCCAGGCAGAGCACAGTGGCCCCAGGCAGAGCACAGGGGCCCCAGGCAGCATATGGGGCCCCAGACAGAGCACAGGGGCCCCAGGCAGCATATGGGGCCCCAGGCAGAGCACAGTGGCCCCAGGCAGAGCACAGGGGCCCCACGCAGAACATGGGGCCCCAGGCAGAGCACAGGGGCCCCAGGCAGAGCACAGGGGCCCCAGGCAGCATATGGGGCCCCAGGCAGAGCACAGGGGCCCCAGGCAGAGCACAGGGGCCCCAGGCAGCATATGGGGCCCCAGGCAGAGCACAGTGGCCCCAGGAAGCATATGGGGCCCCAGGCAGAGCACAGTGGCCCCAGGCAGAGCACAGGGGCCCCAGGCAGCATATGGGGCCCCAGGCAGAGCACAGTGGTCCCAGGCAGAGCACAGGGGCCCCAGGCAGCTTATGGGGCCCCAGGCAGAGCACAGTGGCCCCAGGCAGAACATGGGTCCCCAGGCAGAGCACAGTGGCCCCAGGCAGAGCACAGGGGCCCCAGGCAGAGCACAGGGGCCCCAGGCAGCATATGGGGCCCCAGGCAGAGCACAGGGGCCCCAGGCAGCATATGGGGCCCCAGGCAGAGCACAGGGGCCCCAGGCAGCATATGGGGCCCCAGGCAGAGCACAGTGGTCCCAGGCAGAGCACAGGGGCCCCAGGCAGCCTATGGGGCCCCAGGCAGAGCACAGTGGCCCCAGGCAGAACATGGGGGCCCAGGCAGAGCACAGGGGCCCCAGGCAGAGCACAGGGGCCCCAGGCAGCATATGGGGCCCCAGGCAGAGCACAGTGGTCCCAGGTAGAGCACAGGGGCCCCAGGCAGCCTATGGGGCCCCAGGCAGAGCACAGGGGCCCCAGGCAGCATATGGGGCCCCAGGCAGAGCACAGGGGCCCCAGGCAGCATATGGGGCCCCAGGCAGAGCACAGTGGCCCCAGGCAGAGCACAGGGGCCCCAGGCAGAACATGGGGCCCCAGGCAGAGCACAGGGGCCCCAGGCAGCATATGGGGCCCCAGGCAGAGCACAGCGATATTTTGGACCACTGTGCGGTGTTTCAGATCCCCTGTGTGATGTCTGGGGCCCTGTTCTTAAGTATATTAAAGATTAAAGTAACGTATATTAAAGTATATTATAGATCAAATTTGACACGTTTATGAGCACCATTGAGTGATATACTCAAGAATGACATAATTTTTCAACATTTTATGGTTTCAAACTGTAAACACTCAGAGTTTTTTTTACTTCAACCAGAAAACCTTAACGGTTCATAAAAAACTTGACTGTTCAGGATATGATAAAAGTCATAGTATTCTGAATCTTTAACTTATAAAGATACCTTTACATGGGGTGATTATTGGTTCCAGAGAGGCTTTCGGCCGATAATCGTACACATGGCTGGTGACAGGACAATACAATATAAACGTTCAAAGGTCAACACTGATAACATTAAAATCTAATATATAATTGCCTAGAATACTACTTCCGGCAATTTGTGCCAACTTCTGTGGCTTTGTCCGGAGATAATGTCTGGAGATAAGTGACGTCACCAGCGTCCTACACCCGCTCAGGGTGGACAAAGATATATGCCTTCGTGGTGCGCGGCACTTTTCTGATTGGTTGCCGCCTGCCGCGAGCGACCAATCAGAAATGTGCCGTACTGTCAAGAATTGTCAAGAGCTGGTGAGTGCAGCCATTTTTTGTTCTTTCTTACTATTATTTATTAATTGTATTATTCTTACATTTGAATAAATAAAGTATACAGTGGGGCAAAAAAGTATTTAGTCAGTCAGCAATAGTGCAAGTTCCACCACTTAAAAAGATGAGAGGCGTCTGTAATTTACATCATAGGTAGACCTCAACTATGGGAGACAAACTGAGAAACAAAAATCCAGAAAATCACATTGTCTGTTTTTTTATCATTTTATTTGCATATCATGGTGGAAAATAAGTATTTGGTCAGAAACAAACCATCAAGATTTCTGGCTCTCACAGACCTGTAACTTCTTCTTTAAGAGTCTCCTCTTTCCTCCACTCATTACCTGTAGTAATGGCACCTGTTTAAACTTGTTATCAGTATAAAAAGACACCTGTGCACACCCTCAAACAGTCTGACTCCAAACTCCACTATGGTGAAGACCAAAGAGCTGTCAAAGGACACCAGAAACAAAATTGTAGCCCTGCACCAGGCTGGGAAGACTGAATCTGCAATAGCCAACCAGCTTGGAGTGAAGAAATCAACAGTGGGAGCAATAATTAGAAAATGGAAGACACTGAAGACCACTGATAATCTCCCTCGATGTGGGGCTCCATGCAAAATCGCACCCCGTGGGGTCAGAATTATCGCAAGAACGGTGAGCAAAAATCCCAGAACCACGCGGGGGGACCTAGTGAATGAACTGCAGAGAGCTGGGACCAATGTAACAAGGCCTACCATAAGTAACACACTACGCCACCATGGACTCAGATCCTGCAGTGCCAGACGTGTCCCACTGCTTAAGCCAGTACATGTCCGGGCCCGTCTGAAGTTTGCTAGAGAGCATTTGGATGATCCAGAGGAGTTTGGGGAGAATGTCCTATGGTCTGATGAAACCAAACTGGAACTGTTTGGTAGAAACACAACTTGTCGTGTTTGGAGGAAAAAGAATACTGAGTTGCATCCATCAAACACCATACCTACTGTAAAGCATGGTGGTGGAAACATCATGCTTTGGGGCTGTTTCTCTGCAAAGGGGCCAGGACGACTGATCCGGGTACATGAAAGAATGAATGGGGCCATGTATCGTGATATTTTGAGTGCAAACCTCCTTCCATCAGCAAGGGCATTGAAGATGAAACGTGGCTGGGTCTTTCAACATGACAATGATCCAAAGCACACCGCCAGGGCAACGAAGGAGTGGCTTCGTAAGAAGCATTTCAAGGTCCTGGAGTGGCCTAGCCAGTCTCCAGATCTCAACCCTATAGAAAACCTTTGGAGGGAGTTGAAAGTCCGTGTTGCCAAGCGAAAAGCCAAAAACATCACTGCTCTAGAGGAGATCTGCATGGAGGAATGGGCCAACATACCAACAACAGTGTGTGGCAACCTTGTGAAGACTTACAGAAAACGTTTGACCTCTGTCATTGCCAACAAAGGATATATTACAAAGTATTGAGATGAAATTTTGTTTCTGACCAAATACTTATTTTCCACCATAATATGCAAATAAAATGATAAAAAAACAGACAATGTGATTTTCTGGATTTTTTTTTCTCAGTTTGTCTCCCATAGTTGAGGTCTACCTATGATGTAAATTACAGACGCCTCTCATCTTTTTAAGTGGTGGAACTTGCACTATTGCTGACTGACTAAATACTTTTTTGCCCCACTGTATATGGATTCTAGACTCCCGATTCTTTAGAATCGGGCTGCCATCTAGTGTATAAATAAGTATCATGCAGCCATTAGCAGCAAATCCGCCCACATCAATTAAAATCAACACAAGGATAAACAGATAAAAAACTATCAATAAAAACAATCCACCAGTCTTGCTTTACCTCAATATCAGTTATTTCAAGTGCCTCAAGTTCATTAGCAGTTCAATATGATAAGATGTATAGCGCTAGTAAGTACCTCCTTAAACGATATTCTCAGTCTCCGCAGTAGAGGTGCAGTCCCAGATGCTATCCAGAAGAAATCCGAGGTGGAAGAAATATTCCTTCAGGAGTGTAGTCCCGGCCGGTGACATACACTCCCCATGCGTCCTCAGTGGTGGTGCACAATAGAAGCCGGTACACGCTTGGAACCTGTGGCACTGCAGACGCCAGAACAGGACCTTGCGTGACGTAGGTGATCACGTGACCGTCCAAAGTAAGGAACGCATGTAAGCATGATATGTAAGAAAAGGTTGAACTTTCTCCAAAATTTCCCAGAATCCAAATTTTTGTTGTTCAGATACATGCGGATTTAGGCAAAATGGAGCGCGGCACTCTTGATTGATGTCAATGTGTTGACGTGACGGCGTTAGTGAAGAACGGTTCCATTGAAGTCCTAGAAACAGAAGACTAAAGAAAATGGAAGACAGAGAAGCTGATCAAAGGATCGTTGGAGACCGGAAAGGTATGGGGATGGACGATAAAAGGGGGAGTATTCTTTTCTTAAGGTATTGTCCACAACTCTAATGTTGGTGGCCTTTCTTTAGGATAGGTCATCAAGATCTGATATGATTCAATGATTCTATGATATGAAAGGAGGGGATGCAACACCAGGTTCCCTCATTGATCAGATGTCCCTAGTGTTGGCAGTCGCTGGGATGGGTCAGTTGTGGAGCTGCACAGCTCCATCGATGGAATAATGGACATAGCCAGATACTGCACATACACCCTCTATTGATTTGAATAGGGGGCGGCTGTGCTGTTCCTGGGAGTGGCCACTATACAGTTGACAGAACTGTACGGGGCATCTACCACAAATGAACAGTTTCAGACACCGCCGACATCGGGAAAACCTGATTGGTATGGGTGCCGCATGTCACACCTCTATCGATCAGACATTGATCACCTTCACCTATCCTAAGGATAAGCCATCAATGTTAAAGTCATGCAGAAACCCTTCAAGCCCTTGCCATCAGACTTAACTTGCACAAAATATATTTGATGCAAATTGAATTTCATAGCCAAGTGGCAATTCAGTAGATTCACTCATTTTTGTAATACAGAAAGAGGGATTTACATCTTTACCAAATTTAATTGGTTTATTGAAATATAGGAAATTTCATGCAACTTTATTCAAAGTTTGAATTATTTTTATTCATGTAAACAATTACATAAAATAGAATTCATGTCATGTCTTCTATATATCACGTGCCCTAGTTCAGATCACCTTATCTCGGGCAAGATCTTCAGATCTAAATGTTGTCAAGTAAAATTATTTTTTATTTGTTATCTACTTTATATTTTAAGATTTTTATGTGTCCATCATAAGGTCAAAAAATGACTTTTTAGGCAAAATTTTTATTTATTTTCCTCACACTACATGTTGCTAGTGTCACTATCAGGACTTGGGCTTAGATAGGTCACATGTCCAGATATCTGGCAAACACAGGAATGCAAAAGCAGTGGAGGCGGCAACAGTGGCACTTGTATCAGCACAGTAGGGCATCGGTCAAGACGGCAAAAGTGATCAGATACCATAGTCACTTTTCCTGATGACCTCCGTTTTTCTCCCACTTCCACCTCCACTGCTCTCGGCATTCTGGTCCTCTACGATTCAAAATGGCCGACGCAGTTGCATGAGGAATTCGGCAGTAAGTCAAAATCTCCCCGTCTTTCCTGTGTTTTGGAGACATTGGTTTAGACTTACACTTTGCTTCCAATGCCACTGAACCACACAAGTTGGATTTAAAAGTACCAGAATACTCGACTAAAGGAGGAGGCAGCATCAGAATGGAGTTCAGCGAGGAAGTGACTAAACCTGCAGAATGTATAGTTTTAGGGATAGGGTGAAAGTTTTAAAGAGGACTTTTCACTGTATTTCACTCCAATTTCTGCTCCTTCATTGATTCCAAAACAGTTTTGCTTTTTCTTCTGTGCTGCTCCATTCCAAAGTTATGCCACCCGGTAATAAATGTGCAAATCTTCCATTCAGCCAACTGGGCGTATACCACAGAACTCCTCTGGGGCCATGGCTGTGTTTTGAATGGCCAGTGTCAGAGGAGAAAAAGAAAGTTCTGTGGTATACGCCCAGTTGGTAAGGGGAAGATTTTCACATTACAGGGGGTCATAACATTGGAAGAGAGGTGCAGAGAAGAAAAAGAAAAACTGTTGCAGAATTAGTGGAGCAGCAACAATTGGAGGAGGTGCTATTGTCACTGGATCTTTAAAAAATTTTAAACAGTCCTTTTTAATCCTAGGTTTACCCTTTGGGGGACCTGCGTTTTAAAGGGTTTGTACCAAGATATTAAGGTATCATACAGTGGGTACGGAAAGTATTCAAACCGCTTTAAATGTTTCACTCTTTGTTTCATTGCAGCCATTTGGTAAATTAAAAAAAGTTCATTAATGTACATTCTGCACCCCATCTTGACTGAAAAAAAATCTGAAATGTGGAAATTTTTGCAAATTTATTAAAAAAGAAAAAACGAAATATCACATGGTCATAAGTATTCATACCCTTTGCTCAGACACTCATATTTAAGTCCCATGCTGCCCATTTCCTTGTCATGCTCCTTGAGACAGTTCTGCTCCTTCATTGGAGTCCAGCTGTGTTTAATTAAACTGATAGGACTTGATTTGGAAAGGCGCACACCTGTCTATATAAGACCTCACAGCTCACAGTGCATGTCAGACCGAATGAGAATCATGAGGTCAAAGGAACTGGCCAAGGGGCTCAGAGACAGAATTGTGGCAAGGCACAGATTTGGTCAGTGTTCAAAACAGAAGTTCTACAGTACTCAAGATTCCTAAGAGCACAGTGGCCTCCATAATCCTTAAATTGAAGAAGTTTGGGACCACCAGAAGTCTTCCTAGACCTAGCCGTACAGCCAAACTGAGCAATTGTGGGAGAAGAGCCTTGGTGAGAGAGGTAAAGAAGAACCTGAAGATCACTATAGCTGAGCTCCAGTGATGCAGTAGGGAGATGGGAGAAACTTACACAAAGTCAACTATCACTGCAGCCCTTCACCAGTCGGGCCTTTATGGCAGAGTGGCCTGACGGAAGCATCTCCTCAGTGCAAAACATATGAAAGCCTGCATAGAGTTTCCTGTAAAAGGAAGGACTCCCAGACTATGAGAAATAAGATTCTCTGGTCTGATGAGATGAAGATAGAAAACAAGGCACTGCTCATCACCTGCCCAAGACAATCCCAACAGTGAAACATGGTGGTGGCTAGGGTTGAGCGACCTTTACTTTTATAGGATCGGGTCGGGTTTCTCGAAACCCAACTTTTTCAAAAGTCGGGTCGAGTGAAATCGGCTGATCCTATAAAAAAGTCGGGGTCGGGGTCGGCCGAAACTCGAAACCCAATGCAGTGCATTGGGTTTCCAATGGTTCCCAGGGTCTGAAGGAGCGGAAACTCTCCTTCAGGCCCTGGGATCCATATTTAAGTGTAAAATAAAGAATTAAAATAAAAAATATCGCTATACTTACCATCTGACGGGCCCTGGTATTAACCGGGAACCTTCCTTCCTTAGAATCAGCCTTCCAGGACGTCGCGGTGACGTCGCGGTGACGACGCGGCTTGTGATTGGTCGCGCGGCCGCCCATGTGACCGCTCGCGCGACCAATCACAAGCCGCAACGTCACCGTGACGTCACCGAAGGTCCTGGAAGGGCTGATTCTTAGGAAGGAAGGCTGCCGGAAAGAAGCAGGGCGTGTCCGAGGGTGAGTATATACCTAATAGGAATATACTCACCCTCGGCTTCGTTCCGGCTGCCTTCCTACCTAAGAATCAGCCCTTCCAGGACCTTCGGTGACGTCACGGTGACGTCGCGGCTTGTGATTGGTCGCGCGAGCGGTCACATGGGCGGCCGCGCGACCAATCACAAGCCGCGACGTCACCGCGAGGTCCTGGAAGGCTGATTCTAAGGAAGGAAGGTTCCCGGTTAGTACCAGGGCCCGTCAGATGGTAAGTATAGCGATATTTTTTATTTTAATTCTTTATTTTACACTTAAATCTGAATTCCGATACCAATTCCCGATATCTTAAACATATCGGGAATCGGTATCGGAATTCCGATTCCAGATACAGAAGATCGCCGACTTCATGGCCGACCCCACACAGGGGTCGGGTCGGGTTTCATGAAACCCGACTTTGCCAAAAGTCGGCGACTTCTGAAAATTGCCGACCCGTTTCGCTCAACCCTAGTGGTGGCAGCATCATGCTATGGGGGTGTTTGTCAGCTGCAGGGACAGGACGACTGGTTGTCATTGAAGGAAACATGAATGTGGCCAAGTACAGAGATATCCTGGATGAAAACCTCTTCCAGAGTGCTCTGGACCTCAGACTTGGCTGAAGGTTCACCTTCCAACAAGACAATGACCCTAAGCACACAGCTAAAATAACAAAGGAGTGGCTTCAGAACAACTCTGTGACCTTTCTTGACTAGCCCAGCCAGAGCCCTGACCTAAACCCAATTAAGCATCTCTGGAGAGACCTGAAAATGGCTGTCCACCAACGTTCCCCATCCAACCTGACGGAACTGGAGAGGATCTGCAAGGAAGAATGGCAGAGGATCCCCAAATCCAGGTGTGAAAAACTTGTTGCATCATTCCCAAGAAGACTCATGGCTGTACTAGCTCAAAAGGAGCTTCTACTCAATACTGAGCAAAGGGTCTGAATACTTATGACCATGTGATATTTCAGTTTTTCTTTTTCAATAAATTTACAAAAATTTCTACATTCCTGATTTTTTTTCAGTCAAGATGGGGTGCAGAGTGTACATTAATGAGAAAAAAATGAACTTTTTTGAATTTACCAAATGGCTGCAATGAAACAAAGAATGAAAAATTTAAAGGGGTCTGAATACTTTCCACACCGACTGTATATGCACCTTTTGGACTCCAACTGTTCCCGAGAATAGGATTCTGCAGCATCCCATATGAACAGAGCACAACCTCTCTATTGTCTGAAGGCCTCCATACACATCAGACTAATGTCTGTCAACAATCTAATGTGTATGGGGGAGCCGTTTGACTGGTTGTTGGGATATATCGATCGGAGATGTCCAATTTTGAACTGCCGATCCCATTGCTTCTGTTGAAATAAGCGGACTTGTCAGTTGGCAGCATTCTCATAGAGCCAATTGCTCCTGTGTGTTAGAGTCGGTTGAGATGGCTGACGGCCGAACGATCGGCCAAAGCATCATTTGGCCAACAGCCTTTTAATGTGTATGGCCTGCCTTCGAGACTGCAGAGCCCCATTCAAGGCATTGCAGGAGCATCCCATTAGACCTTTCCCCACAGTCAGTAAGTTATGTACCCTATAGTTGGGTGATAACTAGATATTTTAGAACAAACTTTTTAAGTAGACCGCAAATTGTCCTACCATGTCCAACACATACAGTCTGAGTAAGGACAGCAATAGTCCGGACCCGCCCAGGGATTCCTGACCAAAACTCAATAGCCTCATAGGCATATACGAGACTGTTGAATTTGGGTCATGAGACCCACGACCGGTCCAGACATTTTGGTCAGTACTGGGACAATGAAAGTCAGACATGTGTCATTATACCTCTAGTTTTTCCCATATTATCCCAGTGAACATCTGTACACAGGCCCCTCCACCCTCAAGATCAGAGTCTACAATTAGGAGCCTTCGTATATTTGTTTTTTATCTAACAGCCCTAAATGTTTATTTTGCTGCTGGTCAATCACAGACTGACAACTTCCTATCCTCTTCCTCTCCAGAGAAGACTTCTTTGAGTAAATTCCTGTCACACGAGCTGGTATGGATGGACCTACATCACTAAGTAGGTTCTACAGGATCACAGGGACCATTCCTCAAGTCTGTCATGGTGATAAATCAAAGATGAGCAGGAACTTTCCTTGACACGATGTTATTTAGGAAAAGACATTTGTGCATTCACTCATAAAGATCTGTGGCAAATTACGAGATGGATGAGGCCATCAATCACGTGAAGCTCTGAGGAACATGGAGATGTGGACAGCTATTTGGAAAGCTATGGTTTCAAGGTGATGACAGACATGAGGGCCAGTCTAACCTGCTCAAGGGGTTGTACTGGAGCGGTGATGTCACCGAGAGCTGAAGATTCACTGTTAACTCTGTAGGAACGTTTCCTGAGGACTGGTCTACAGATGTCAGTGCTCTGGTTTATAGAACTTGGTTAAAGAGGTTGTCCAAAATTAGAAAATAATGGCTGCTTAGTTCTATAAACAGTGACTCACTTGTCAACCGGTTGTAGATGATATTGAAATTCTCCTGACAGGAGAATGGATGAACTGCAATACTTCACCCAACTTATAGACAGGGGTGGCACTGTTTCTGCTGGGTGGAAAAGCAGCTATGTTTTTATATTCCTGGACAATCCCACAAAAAATATGTAGTGTCAGTGTATAACTTTCTCTGATGTACTCTAAAAGAACATTTGGGGCCTTAAGGCCAAGTTCACACATTCAGTATTTGGTCAGTATTTGGCATCATTATTTGTAAGCCAAGACCAGGAGTGGAACAATCAGAGGGAAAGTTTAATAGAAACGCGTCACCAGTCACCACTTCTGCATTTATCACCCACTCCCACTGTATTTGAGAATTGCAGCGTTTTTTTTAAATCTACAGGATGTCAATTCTTTCAGTGTTTTTGCACCTATAGAAAGCAATGGAAAACTGAAAAATGTTGCAAAAAAAAAAAACACAAAAAGCTTTATGCTGCGATTTTGGTAATTTCAAATAACGTTCTTAACCCCTTAACGTCCAATGACAGATATAGCCAACATTGGACGCCTCCCCGTGTTTGGTGCTGGCTTCGACAATGAGCCCGCACCTTATCTGGTACATGACAGCTGATCTGATCAGCTATCATGTGCCCCTAACAGCGGCGAGTGGAATCGTGATCCACCTGCCGCTGTTAACATGTTAAATGCCACTGTCAAACTCTGACAGCGGCATTTAACATGCACGAGCAGGAAGCGCGTCATTAACACCGCCCATCGGCACCTGTCACATGACCGCGGGTTGCCAATAATAATATAATAATCTTTATATAGCGCTAACATTTTCCGCAGCGCTTTACATACATTATCATCGCTGTCCCCAATGAGGCTCACAATCTAAATTCCCTATCAGTATGTCTTTGTAATGTGGGAGGAAACCCACACAAACACGGGGAGAACATACAAACTCCTAGCAGATGTTGGGATTTAGAACCCAGGATTCCAGCTCTGCCAGGCTGAAGTGCTAACCACTGAACCACCGTGCTGCCAATGGGATGGTGTGACAACCTGGGGTCTGCAGGAGCAGCGGTCAGTGCTCATAGCAACTGAGCATATCTGCTACATAGAGCAGGGCTGCACAAGTGATCGGATGATCACAGCTTCTAGTCTCCCATGGAGACTATTGAACTAAGTAAAAAGTTAAAAAAATGTTTTTAAAAATATAAAAAAAAAATAAAAAGTTCAAATCACCCCCCTTCAGCCCCATTCAAAATAAAACAATAAAAAAATCAAACATACACATATTTGGTATATTTGGTATCGCCGTGTTCAGAATCGCGCAATCTATAAACATAAAAAAAAGAATTCATCTGATCGGTAAACGGTGTAAAAAGAAAAACAATCAAAACGCCAGAACTATATTTTTTTGGTCACCGCAACATTGCATTAAAACCGAGACATGGAGAATCATAATAACAGGTCAGTTTTATCATTTAGTGAACATGGTAAAAAAAAATCCAAAAAACAATTGTGGAATTACACTTTTTTTTGCAATTTCACCACACTTGGAATTTTTTCCTATTTTTCAGTACCCGATATGGTAAAATCAATGGTGCCATTCAAAAGTACAACTTGTCCCACAAAAAACAAGCCGTCAAGTGGCCATATTGATGGAAAAATTAGTTATGGCTCTGGGAAGAAGGGGAGCAAAAAATGGAAATGCAAAAACGGAAATACCTCTGGTCCTTAAGGAGTTAAGTATGTATTGAAGACAAGGCACACATGTAATCTGCATCTGTGACACCCCAGGTTCCTGGTTGTCACAGTGACATTGCTTTCCTCACTGGGGAGTGATGTCATGCTTGGAAGCGAGGAAGGATCTCTTTTATCAGGTAACCACAAGAATGCAACATGTTCATACTCCAGGCCAGAAGGGGGAGCTCTGATCCAGTTTGTGGATGGCTCTCCTATATATATTCTGGTCTGGAGGGAAAGTTAGTTAGTCTGCCAGAGACAGGAACTGAATTTTGACAGTCTGTCAGAGGGACAGAGAAGACAGAGAAGAGAAGCCATGAACTCCCCTTCAAGTGCTATTATGCTACAAGGACATGTCCATCGGCAAGGGAGGTCCGCCTCCTTACCTGTTATGGCAGAAACCAGAGGAAGAAGAAGCCCCGCCCACAGAGAACAGAGCAGGAACAGTGCGTGTGTGCAGTTGCGGATCCGGAGGAAAAGATGGCCACCCAGAGGGTGGAGAAGCAGCCGAAGACTGTGCAGGACCATGGGAAAAGGACCCGGATCTACCACCGCTTGAGGATCCGGAATTCCTGAGAGCGCAAATAGAGGAGCTGAGCCTCCAGCTCCTGAGCACGGAGCTGACCGCGGTGGAGAAATGGAAGGCGGGCCTGCGCAGAAAGACCGCACTGGAGGAGCCACAGCCTGTCCTGCGATCAGCGTCCATAGCCTCAGCGGCGGAGCAGACCAGCAGAGGAGGGATCACATCTGAAGCAGGTATGGAGAACGACCCTGCCCCGGTGACCGACCCCATTCCCGTGAATGCTCCTGTCCCAGCTACTGACCTCGCAGCAAGGAACTACACCACAGCGCTAGAAGGAAGGCTTCTAACTCTACCTGGTAAGGGGGACTCCCAACTCGCTCCCAAGCTGGCCGGACCACACCTGCATCCGTGATCTGGTGCCCTGGACTATGACTGGCTGAATTAATCAGTAAACCAGGTAAAGAGACTGCAAACCTGTGTCCTCTGTTTCTTGCTACACCACCCACCATCCTTATTTGTACAGCGGGAGCCCTGGGGACCCAGCTCCACCTGTGGGAAGCCATCCAAGCTGTCATAACATCACCCCAGTGGACCCCTTTAAGCATCGTCGTCATCTCTGACTGAATACCACAGGTGGCGTCACAAACAAACTTTATTCAAACAACCCCATAAAGTCCTTTCCCTTTTACATTGGCGTCCAGGGCCACGGACCAGGTCACCGCCACCTTGACACATCCCTGGCAGGCGTTCCACTTCCAAACAATGTTGCAAAAGAAAACAGAAAACGCCACAAGATGGGTATTTTGAACGCAGCAGTTAGACTGCCAAAATAAGATTTTGGCTGCAGAAAAAAGAACTGCTTAGTGTGACCATAATGTGAAAATTGCCTTTTAGAGTATGTGCACGTCACTACTTTTTGTCTCCAAAAATGCAGCATTTTACTATCCCAAAAAAGATTTCTGAAGTCTCATGCACACGTTACATTTTTTCCTTGCAGATTTGAAGCAGTCACTTCTCTGTGATTTTGCAGCGTTTTACAAAACAAGCGTCAAAAACCCTGTGCATTTATTATTATTATAATTATTTATTTATTATAAAGCACCATTAATTCCATGGTGCTGTACATGAGAAAGGGGTTATGTACAGAGTTATAGATCTCGTTTACAGTAACCAAATTAACAATGACAGACCGGTACAGAGGGGAGATGACCCTGTCCTTGCGGACTTACATTCTATGGGATAATGGGGAAGAGACAGAATGTTGGGGTGTGCGGCAGCTGTGGTGGTGGTGAGGCGGCAGTTCTGGTGGTGAGGCAGCAGCTCCTGTGGTGGTGAGGCGGCAGCTCTGGTGGTGGTGAGGCGGCAGCTCGGGTGGTGGTGAGGAAGCAGAATGGTTATTGCAGGCTGTAGGCTTTCCTGAAGAGATTGGTTTTCAGGTTCCGTCTGAAGGATCCGAGGGTGGTGGATAATCGGACGTGTTGAGGCGTGGAATTCCAGAGGACGGGAGATATTCGGGAGAAATCTTGGAGGCAGTTATATGAGGAACGAATAAGTGTGGAGGAGAGTGGGAGGTCTTGTGAGGATCGAAGATTACGTGAGGGAAGATATTGGGAGATTAGTTCAGAGATATAGGGAGGGGACAGGTTGTGGATGGCTTTGTAGATCAGTGTTAGTAGTTAGAACTGGATTCGTTGGGGAATTGGGAGCCAGTGGTGGGATTTGCAGAGGGGAGAAGCAGGGGAGTAGCGAGGAGAGAGGTGGATTAGCTGGGCAGCAGAGTTGAGGACAGACTGGAGTGGTGCAAGAGAGTTAGCGGAGAGGCCACAAAGAAGGGTGTTGCAGTAATCGAGGTGGGAGATGATGAGGGCATGTACAAGAGTTTAGGTAGATTGTGGGCTGAGGAAGGGACGGATTCTGGCAATAATTTTGAGTTGGAGGCGACAGGAGGAGGCAAGAGTTTGGACGTGTGGTTTGAAGGACAGGGCAGAGTTGAGAGTTACCCCGAGGCAGTGGATTTAAGGTGCGGAAGAGAGCGTGATGCCGTTTACCATAATAGAAAGATCAGGTAGGGGGAAACACGAGATGGGGAAAGATGATGAGGTCGGTTTTGTCTACGTTGAGTTTTAGGAAGCAAGAGTTGAAGAAGGATGATATGGCTGATAGACACTCTGGGAATCTGGACAGCAGAGAGGTGACATCTGGGCCAGAGAGGTAGATCTGAGTGTCGTCTGCATACAGGAGGTACAGAAGCAATGGGACTTTATGAGTTGCCCTAGGCCAAGGGTATAGATGGAAAAAAGTATGGGCCCCAGGACATAGCCTTGGGGGACTCCAACAGAGAGAAGGTGGGATGAGGAGGTAGTGTGGGAGTAGGAAATGCTAAATGTGCGGTCAGAAAGGTATGAGGCAATCCAGGACAGGGCAAGGTCTTTGATGCCAAGGGAAGAAAGAATTCATAGCAGTAGGCAGTGGTCAACTGTGTGGAAGGCAGAGGACAGGTCCAGAAGGAGGAAGATGGAGAACTGTCTGTTAGCTTTGGCTGTGAGTAAGTCATTAGTTCTTTTGGTCAGGGCAGTTTCGGTGGAGTGGTGGTGGCGGAAGCCAGATTGGAGGTTGTCAAAGAGAGAGTTAGATGAGAGGTGGGAGGAAAGTTGACCATGGACATGCTGCTCAAGGAGTTTTGAAGCAAACAGGAGCAGTGATATGGGGAGATAGCTGGGCATAGCAGTTGGGTCAAGGTTAGTTTTTTTTAGGATGGGTGTGATGGTGGCATGTTTGAAGGCAGAGGGGAAGGTACCAGGAGATAGCGATAGGTTGAAGAGATGGGTTAGGGCTGGAATAAGCGTGTTAGTAAGGTTGGGGAGCAGGTGGGAAGGGATGGGGTCAAGTGCACAGGTGGTGAGGTGTGATTTGGAAAGGAGGCGAGTAAGCTCTCCTTCAGTGATGTTGGAGAGCGAGGTTATTAGGGAAGGGCAGAGGTCTGGTATTTGGAGTGGTTGGGGTGGTGGAACAGTAAAGGTTTATTATTTATAAATAAATTACCTGCTTCAGGACGAGTTTAAATAATTTTATATTTTGAAAAATCTGAATTTTTGGGACACGATGGTAACAAATGTTTACTGGGAAAAGGGGGGATTCAAACTTTTATATATATGCACAGTGTGGAGAATAAGTACTTGATACACTGACGATTTTGTACGTTTTCCCACCTACTAATGGAGAGATCTGTAATTTTTATCGTAGGTACACTTCACCTGTGAGAGCAAGAATCTAAAAATAAAAACCAGAAAATCACATTGTAGGATTTCTAAATAATTAAATTGCATTTTATTGTATGAAATAAGTATTTGATCACTTAACATGCAGCAAGAATTCTGAATCTCACAGACCTGTTAGTTTTTCTTTAAGAAGCCTCCTACTCTGCACTCATTACCTGTATTAATTGCACCTGTTTGAACTTGTTACCTGTATAAAAGACACCTGTCCACACACTCAATCAACCACACTTCAACCTCTCCACTATGGCCAAGACTATAAAGCTGTCTAAGGACACCAGGAAAAAAATTGTAGAGCTGCACAAGGCTGGGATGGACTACAGGACAATAGACAAGCAGTTTGGTGAGAACTGTTGGAACAATTATTAGAAAATGGAAGAAACACAAGATGACTCAATCTTTCTCGGTCGTTGGCTCCATGCAAAATCTCGCCTTTTGGGGTAAGGATGATTCTGAGAAAGGTCAGCCCAGAAGTACACCAGAGGACCTGCTAAATGACCTGAAGAGAGCTGGGACCACAGTCTCAAACATTACCTTTAGTGGCACACTACGCTGTCATGGATTAAAATCCTGCAGGGCATGTAAGATTCCCCTGCTCAAATCAGCGCATGAGCAGGCCGGTTTGAAGTTTGCGAATGACGTTTGGGATGATCCAGAGGAGGCATCGGAGAAGGTCATGTGGTCAGATCAGGTCAAAATAGAACATTTTGCTATCAACTCCACTCAACGTGTTTGAAGGAAGAAAAAGATGAGTACAACCCAAAGAACACCATCCCAATCATGAAGCATGGTGGACGAAACAGCATGCTTTTCTGCAAAAGGGACAGGACGACTGCACCGTATTGAAGAGAGGATGGATGGGGTCATGTATCTTGAGATTTTGGCCAGCAACCTTCTTCTCTCAGCAGAATATGAATCTTTGGTGGGTCTTCCAGCATGTCAATGACCTGAAACACACAGCCAGAGCAACTAAGGAGTGGCTTTGTAAGCAACATTTGAAGGTCCTGGAGTGGCCTAGCCAGTCTCCAGACCTGAACCCAATAGAAAATCTTTTGAGGGACCTGAAACTCAATGTTGCCCACTGACAGGCCCGAAGCATGAAAGATCTGGGGAAGACCTGTATGTAGGAAGGGGCCAAAATCCCTGCTGCAGTTTGAGCAAACGTGGACATGAACTACAAGAAATGTCTGACCTCTGTAATTGCAAACAAAGGTTTCTGCACCAAATATTAAGTTCTGTTTTTCTATTGTATCAAATACTTATTTCATGCAATAAATGCAAATTAATTATGTAAAAATCATACAATGTGATTTTCTTTTTTTATGTTTAGATTCTGCCTCTCACAGGTGAAATGTACCTATGATAAAAATTACAGACCTCTCCAATCTTTGTAGGTGGGAAAACCTGTAAAACCAGCAGCGTATCAAATACTTATGTTCCCCACTGTATATGCACTATATATATATATATATATATATATATATATATATATATATACACACATTTTATTTAAAGATTTAATTTTTTATCTGATTTTTTAGTCCCCTTGGGGGACTTGCACCTTCAATCATATTGCAGTTTATACTGTAGCATGATGTCCCCTTATGTATACCAGCTCCAGAGCATGGTCCGTACACACGTTTCCTGACTGTGATGTATGAAGCCGAACAGATTTAGTAATGTAAATCCTGGCAGATTCTGTGCTTAGGAGTCCAGTGGGCGGTCCTATTCATATAGAGTAGGTGGTTTCTCACTGATAAGACTGCCCACTAGACTCCTAAACAAGGACATTATTATATTGCAATCTGTTCCTCCAGCTCTATAACATGCTGCCTGCAGATAAGACACTTGTCCAATGTAACAAGTTCCCTTTAAGATCTGCATGCTGGAAGTTGTAGTTCTTGTTCCACAAGATATAGAGAGTCAGGGATTGCAAGACACAATGATCTTGAAATCTGGACCCCAGCGCAGTATATTTCACATGAATCCAACCAGACATGACTGGTTACATTCAGTAAGGGGTTATATCACCTCCTGAGGGCTCGTCACCCGGCTTTCCCAAACTCCAGAATGGCCGGTCTGCAGCAGAAGGATCCATTAGGAATGTTCTAATTTTTTGGCACAATTTTCTTTCATTTTCCCTGTGAGTAGAGTTTAGGGCATTGGTGAAGCTTGAAGTGACTATATGGTAACCTGAGACTGACGAGCCGCCATTAATCTCCTGGGAGAGGATACTGGTAACAGAAAACTACTTCTCCCTTTGGGCAGTAAATACCAGGAAGGGAATCTAACACCCCAGGTAACGTCCTCTCTGCACGTGGATCATTAATTGTGGGCTAAATGCTATCCTGCTGCAATCTGCGGACCTAACCGGCAAGGCACACAGTCATAGATGCAGGTGGAGCGCTATGCGGTGATACAGCAGGATATTCCTTCTGTTTGGGCATCATGTCTTCTCGTACTATATATCTATCAGTGCCTTCTGGAGGTTGCCATCTCCTCTCCCCCGGCGCTGGTACATGAGGCATGTTGCCTGCTTTTTATGGTCTTCCACAGTATGGCTACCAGATGCTGTCACTAGAGGGAGCTATTGCTGCACTGAATGTATGCATACAGTGAGCTCCCCCTGGTGGTGACTGCAGGCAACTAGAATTTTATCATTGAAGTCTGTAACTTGTATTATTGTAATAAAGGCTGGGTTAATGGCGGCTTTAAGCTGTCATTATTGGACAAGGCCTGTACTCTCACTTCATCCGAAAGTATGTGATTTATCCAAATGTGAGAAGAGGAAAATCAGCAGTGATTCGCTGCAGGGATTGCGTGACAATGTCACGTAAACCCCGGGAGGGCCAGTGCTGACACCACTGGAAACATATTGGAAGTGAGTACGAGTGTTATTATTATTTTACTGGGGGCAAACATGGGAATTTAGAAGGGGACGTCCAAGTAGTGGACAACCCCTTTAAAGAGTAAGCAATTCTATTTCATAAAATGTATACGTGATGTGAGGCAGTGACAGGTGTTATATGCGAGGGTCGCTACGTGTCTCTTATGATGCGCATAGAAGCGTATTGAGGTCACGGGAGTGCGTTGCAGTCACAGATATAGCTGTGATTGCAGTGCAAAATAAATGTAAGTTTGGTCTTGGGCAAGCTATTTGCCCAAGGCAGATTTAAGAAAACCTGGCATCGGCTTTTATTTTTGGAGCCATCTACAACATGGTAGTGGGGCGGTTCACTCCCTCCAGGTCGGGTCTTACAAATGGCCCATGGCCACAGATTCCATTTTAAAAACCCTGCAGCAGAGGGTGTGTCAGTCTTGATTTGCAACCTTGCAGAGCAAGATGCTCTGCAAAGCTTCAGCCTGTGTGAAGCAACACAGAGCCAAGTGGAGCCAAAAGGCTTGGCACCTCTCAGCGTGACACGGCGGTGCAGTCGCCCACGGCAACTGGTCTCAGTTACGGACTGTCTTGTTTCCCGGCTGCGATCCGGATGATTCCTTTTTGTGTTCTAGTTGTAGGTTTCTTTGGACATTAAAAGACATTTGTTTTGAACTTTTCTGTGGTCAGGCCTGTCCGTCACCCTGCACCAAACCCACGGCACTACAGTGAAAATAAAAAAACTTTGTAATATATCTTATCAGAGAAATCTGCTTCTTTCTCCTCCTGGACTGATCATTCACTCTCAAATCATGGGTAAAATTCAGTGACAGTTGGTGCTTATAAAGTTCTATGGAGAAAGTTGGTGGTCTGGTTCATGGTCTGTCTCTAGAAGGACGTCTCTAAAAGGATAACATCAGAAATATGTCCGAAAAATTACCCCCTGCTATAGATGCTTCACTATTATAACTATGCTTCGTTATTGCTATCAATCTGACAATCAATCTGCTTCATCCTCAGGTATGTCCGCTGGCTGCACCCCCAATCCCATCACCCAACTTTCCTGATCTTCCTCACCCTGCTATTCCTAGTATGTCCGATGGCTGCTATTATTGCGTTTTTTTTTTCCTTCCCCTGCATGTTTTCTCATCTTAATTCCTTGATGCCAATACACAGTTGGCTTTATCTTTCCATTTGGATCTATTTCCCCTGGCATTTTCCCTTCTGACTTCTAATTAATCCCCTCCCGTGTCTGTGACCAGTCTCCCTGCTGCTCCTCCCTCCTGATCACACCTGGCCTATTTCATGAGCACTTAGCTTGTTATAAATTCAGAGACACAGGTCTGTCTGGACCGTAGTCTGTCTCTATAAGGATTGCTCTAAAAGGATAACAGCAGAAATATGCCAGAAATGAGCCAGAAGTGAACAGAAGGTACGACTAACCACTGTTAATAAATGTACTAAATTTATTTCCCTTTCCACCACACTTACTCTCATCATGCTGACATATGCTCTAACAGTTTTAGCTCCATTACTCCTCAGCCTCCTTCGCTATCCCCAAACCCCAGCACCCTCTAACCAAGTAATAATCTCGCCTTCCCTCCTGCCTTCCCACCTGACCTCTTCTGCTGACCTGCTCCTCAACCTCAGATCTCTCCTGATAAAACACAAAACAAGCTGCCCACTCTCCTCCCACCTGCTCTGTCTCTCTCTGCTTCTCCTCACTGCTGGCGACATATCTCCCAATCCTGGACCCCCACAGCTCATACCTCCCATTACTAGCCCCTCTTATTGCTCCCAACCCAATATAAACAGCCTAAATCTTGCTCACCTCAAATAAGTGCCCATGACGCCCACCCCCCCTGCACCCTCTCTCTGGATCACTATGGAATGCCCGCCCCATCTGCAATAAACTCCACGTGATTCACGACCTCTTTACCTCTCATAATCTTTTCTTTCTGGGCATCACCGAAACATGGCTGACACCCTTTGACACAGCCTCCCCTGCTGCACTATGTTACGGTGACCTCCACTTCACCCACACCCCTCGCCCTGGCAACAAACATGGTGGAGGAGTGGGCCTTCTCCTTCCAACTGTACCTTTAACCCAATCCCACCTCTACCCCCCTTATCCTCCCCTCTTTTGAAGTCCACTCTGTCCGCATCTACTCCCCCTACAACCTCCAAATGGCCATCATATACCAACCTCCGGGCTCGACCACTGCCTTTATTGATCAATTCTCCACCTGGCTCCTTCACTTTCTCTCTGCTGATATTCCCACCATCATCATGGGTGACTTCAACATCCCCATTGACACCCACCAGTCAGCAGCCTCCAAACTGCTGTCCCTTACTTCATCCTTTGGACTTACTCAGTGGTCCTCCGAAGCCACCCACACAGACGGACATACACTAGACCTGGTCTTCACCCGTCTTTGCTCTCTATCTAACTTCACCACCTCCCCTCTCCCTCTATCTGACAACCACCTGCTCACCTTCTCATCCTTGTTCTACTCACCTGTCACCCATGTCCAGCAACATGCGCACTCACCAGGAACCTCGCACACATAAACACCCACACACTCTCTGACTCTGTCCTACCACTAGCATCCATATCCTCACTCCACGACACAGACACTGCCACTGCTTTCTACAATGCCACTCTTGCATCAGCTATCGACATGGTCGCCCCTGTCATGCATAGCAGAGTGCGACGTATCAATAGACAACCCTGGCACAATAACATCACTAAAAAGCTTCGGCAAGTATCGAGATTTGCAGAATGGCGTTGGAAGAAAACACATTCGCAAGATGATTTCACTGCACTCAAACAAGCAACACTGGCATTCAAATCAGCTCTCACCTCTGCTAAACAGGCCTACTTTA